>NW_006264325.1:10745-11694 GCF_000469605.1 Apis dorsata | reverse complement strand
ATGCAGAATTCTAATCAATTTTATTAACAACTTTTCTTTATTATAATTGATGAAACTTAACATACATATTCATATTTCTTACATAATGATTAGCGATTTATTATAAGTTCAGTTTTTTATCTTAATATTTCTCTTAATAATTAGAGTAAAAATGTATCTTAGAGATCGTATTTTTATTATAATTTCAAAAATAAATTTTTGTAAAATTTTTCTTTTTGTTTTACTATTTATTTTTTATATATTCATTCTTTAATTCAGGATTCTTTAATTCAAAAAAATTTAATTGGTTTTTTTATTGGACGTATTAGACATAAAAAAAATGGAGAACCTGAATTTGATAATATGAAGCCTGAGCAATATTTCCTCCGTGCAAAGAATAAAAAGAAAAAATTGCAAGACTATAATATAATATAATTAGTACATATATACAGAATATTCTAAAAATCCTTTTAATTTTATAGCAATAGTATAATGTAATATATTTATTCTTTAATTTATTTATAATTATTTATATTATAATATTATAATATATTATTTATAATGTATTTATATGTATATATATATACAGTATTATATTTAGTAACAATTATCATAAAAAGAATACTAGAATTATAGTATTCAATATTTACTGTTGAGATATTATGAAAGTATTATAAAGTTTAATATAAAACAATTTTATAACTATACTAGAATATATAATTATATTAATGACATAATTAAAATTAATTTTTTTTACTTCAATCAACTTTTTTCATATAATCTGTTCTAAGATAATAATTAATAATTAACTTATATATTTTTCTTCAATTATTATTTCTATTTTGATATTTTGTAACTGATTTTTTAATCTTTATTATTTCATTCTTCTTTTTATTTTGTTATTCTTATATATATGTATATTATAAATTATATATTATAAATTATTATAAATAATATTATAATATTATAA
>NW_006264325.1:9546-10452 GCF_000469605.1 Apis dorsata | reverse complement strand
TTATATATATAATGTTTTTTTGATAATTATATATTTTAGAAACTTATGAAATCTAGCATTACAATTTTTTTTTTAATTTTAGTTAATTCTCGAAATAAAATTTTAATAGAAGTTGGAAAAATTCATATTCTTTTATTCTTTTATTTTTTATGAAATAAAAAAAATTTTGTTTGATTTTTTGCATAATTTCAAACATTTCTAATGTATTCACGCATAATAAATATATATACATATATTTTTATAAATATATTTATATATTTTTATAAATCTATAGATATTATATTCATTAAATCAGAAAGAACAAAAAAGAAATAAAAAATTCTTTTATTTCAAACAAAAAAAAAATGCTTTTTGATTGGTTTTAAAAAATTTGATTTAGATTAGATTTACATCTATTTAGAGTTATTTATCATTTTTATCAGATTTTGAAAGCGAATTATCAATATCGGAATATATTTAATATACATTAGATTAAGTTTTCACATTTTTGTTTATGTCATAAAAATAAATAAGAATATGTTTTTCAAAATTGATCTTATTTTAATAATGCAACAAGATTTCTAAAATAAAATACATGTTATCAAAATCAAAAGAAGTTAAATTAACTTTTTTTTTTGCATACAACATTAAATACATAGTAATCCATTAATTACTACATCATCACTAAAATAAAATAAAATAGTTTTAAAAAAAGAAAAGTAAAAGAAATAAAAAAAAAAGAATATATTATCTGAAAAAATTCGCGTTACATGCGTCGAACAGTGATCAGAATCGAGGCAAAGAAATTGATTATCGGTACGTGCCACGCGTTCTCGGGATTCCCCAGGAAAAGCTTGAAATTCATAATGGAGGAAACACGCCGGAAAAAAGCGTTCGAATTCTCACGCGACAGAATTCTCGCGTGAT
>NW_006264325.1:0-9361 GCF_000469605.1 Apis dorsata | reverse complement strand
CGAGCGTGTCAGCGTCGACCATCCGCGAATTGCGACATCCGCGATTGGCATCCGTCCACTTGTACCCGCACTTCGATTTGCCGATAGATCACCACCGTTCAAAACCTTTTCGACCAGATCGTGGATGGACATTGTCCCTCCATCCTGTATCTCCTCTATTATCACGTAGAATTCGACTCGATGACGAACAATCAGTTCGTTTGCTGATTGGTTGTACGTGCGAACTTGTTTGAACGTTTTCGTTCATGTGACTCAAGAATCGTTTGCTATCTCGACCAACAGGATAATTATCTTAGAGAATTTGCGAGATTTTATGCTAATAAAAATTCTCTTAACATACCAAAAATAAGATACTTTTTTTATTTTCAATTTCTATGTAATGATATATAATGATATGTATTCTATGTAAGAATGGTAATAGTAAAATAAGTGATAGTAATATTTAAAGTGCGAATACGCAAAAATATTAAAGTTAATATATTATTAAATATATTATTAAAGTTAATATATTATAAATTCAAAATTATTAATATATATTTATAATAAAAATTTTTATTACAGAAAATGTTAGCTATTTATTTGATATTATTGAATTATATAATCAATTATGTTATATATCAAGTAATATAAGTCATTAATGAAAAATATTATTTTATATTAAATATTTTTCTACATAGTTAACATAAAATAACATTATAATATTATTATGAATATTAAATAAGTAATATTATGATAAGTATATAAATTACTTTTTAATACATTTTTCATAAATTTAATATATAATTTTATTTGTAATATATGTTTACCCATTTAATTTAATATTTATATAAAATTATTTATATAAAAATATTTATATAAAATTATGATATAAAAACAAATAAAAATTCTAAATTACTTATTACTTATTAAATGAGAATTCAATAACCAGTTAAAAAAAGACAATAATATTCTTTATGGAATATTTTTTTATTGATTATATCATTATAACCAATTACGATCAACCATGTTATGTTATCATTCTTGACTATATTTTTGAATTTAAATTATAAATTTTGGTTGACAAGATACTTAAAAGATTTAAGTAATAATATTGTTTTAAAAAGAGTTGAATTAAAAATTTAAAAAAAAGAAAAAATATATGTTTGTAAAGAGATTATATTAGCATTTATATTATATTATACATTACATTATATTATTTATATATTTTTTTTAAAATATTAAAGCAATAAAAAAAAATATATCTATATTTTTAGGAATATATCTTGTTAGAAGATGCTTTTCAAATATTATTTTTTATCATATACTCAAAAATATTAATATCAAAGTTTATAAGTTGAAAAAAATTATCTAAATATTTCTATAAAAAAATAGTTCATAATTTTTAACATTAAAAAATTAATCAACACAAAAAATTTTATTTGGTTGAATATCTTAAATTAAAATTAAAGAAACAACAATTCGATGCAATAAATAGTTTTCGAAATAAAAATTCATAAGTTTTTATAAAAATCAAAATGACAAAATTTAACTTTATATTAAAGAAATTCGAAATCAACAAAATGATGATTTAATCTCATCTCTTTAATTTTAATTCATGTCATATTTCAATTTGAAAAAAAAATCCCAATAAGATGATCAACAAGTAATTTGAAATGGAATGATTGTTTTACTCAATGTAAAATAATATTAAATTTTAAATAATTTTGAAGAAATGTAAAAAAAATCCTTTTTTGTAAATCATTCGAATTTTTTCATTATTATCTTTCAAGAAAAAAAAATATTTTTTTATATTGTATCATATAGAAGAAAAAATATGAAAAGTATATTTATATTTTTTTTTTAGGTGAAAAAGTATATTTAACAATGTTTGAATCGTGATTTTTAGATGATTAAAAATAGAATGAAAATTTTAGAATAATATGTAAACTTATAATAAACAAAAATGCTAGATTAATCCTAGATTGTCAAATGAAAAATAATTTTATAAATGAAAATAAAATTGTTTTTATAAAGTATATGTAGTTATAAAATATAAAATATATTATATTTTTAAATTTGTTTTTGTTAAACTTATACAATATTTTTAAATGAAATAAGATTGAGCTTCTTCAAAATTAAATTAATTCTTCAAAGTAAATTATTTAAAAAATTAAATTATTATTATATTTCTTAAATTATTATTATTATATTATCTAAAAAAGTATCTAAAAATGAATTTATATAATTCGACAAAAATTATGAAATTCACAAAAATTGATGCTAAATTTATATAAAACTTCATACAAAAGAATATCGATTTGATTCGATTTTTCACTTTCTTTTTTATATAGATTTATCTTATTTTAATAGCAGTAATTAAAATACATATACTTATCTAAATTCTAAAAATATGAACTTCTTTATTTTTATATTTAATAATTAATTATTTTTTATTTTCACTTTAGATTTATTAATATTTTTAATTACATATATTAATTCATGACAAGTAGAATTTTCATTAAATTAACATTTCTTCTAATGATATTATATTATAAATGATTATAATTATTTTTAGCTATCTAAAAAAATATATAGTAATCAATTTATTGTTATTTGCTTTTGAAACACTTACTAATCATTAATTGTCTTAAAGATTCTAGTATTATAAATATATCAATCTTTTAATTAAGTAAATGAATAAATATAAAAAATTAAGAAAATGTAGAAATTAATTAATTAATTGAAAATCATTTTTTATTTTAATGTCTAAATATTTGATTGTGTATTAAAAATTTTATTTTTGAAAAATTATTTATATTAAAAAAAATCTAAATTTTATTAAAAAATTTTTTTTTTATTTTAAAATTTATTTAAATCTTTAAATTTAAAAAAAAATATTAAAAAATGTTAAAAATTTCCAACTTGTTTAATTTAATAGCTACAGATTTATATTATCATTATAAAATATGATTATAAAAATTATTATATGATTATAATAATTATAAAAAGTTGGTTAGTTTAAGGGAAACAACAATATAAATTGTTGTAATGAGTTATCAGAAATGAATCTTAAAAAGTATGGAAAATAAAAATCAACTATCCAGACAGGAGTGAGAACGAACTCTGAAGCATAGGTAGAGAAGGTAGAAGAGGTGGAAAATCAATTCTTGGAGAGTCTGGAACACAGCTTGCTCGATAATTCGTGCGAACACCCTCGACGCTTACACCTCGTTTGACATAAGAGAACCTACCTTAGATGTCGATACTCGAAGTCATCGATGTGATAGACTCTTAAACCCTTCCTAACCATCAATGACACGAATAGATTCTGATGTTAATAACACGATGAGATTTTATCAAGAATTTCGCGCTAGATTATATCGAACAATTCCAACGAATTATCTGACCATTTACAGAATATTCTACTACAAAGTGATCTAAAATTTGAGAAATATGAATAACACTCACTATAAGTATTTAGAATGAAAATTTATTAAATAAGCAATAAAAATAAGAATGTATATTTTGTTTTTTATATTTAATTTTATAAGTTTTTATAATCTTCTCTTTTTAAAATCATAAAAATTATCGTATATTATATATTCTGTATATATATGTATATATATTATAATTGTATACTATATAAGAAATTATAATTGTTTTTAATATTTTATTATTAAAAATTTATATAATCTGCAAAATAAAAAAAATATTTATGATTATAATATAGAATTAAAAAATTAATTTTAAAAATATATGAAAAATCAAAAAAGTTTTATGCAGAATGATTCTTCATAGAAAAGTAAATCAAAGATATAAAATAATAATTTTTTGTATAAAATTTCATTTCCGCAAAAATCGATTATAATGAATTATATATTATGTCAGAAAACAATTTTGCAATATGAATAAATATATTTTTGAAGTTTAATGCACTAATACAATCTATATTAAATCTCGTCTAATACATATTGTCGAATATGAATAGTATAGTTAAGTACAGAAAAACATTTAATCGATTTCTTAAATACACATGCAAAAAATTTTATAATCGACGTAATAATCGCATAATTGACTTTTCTCAAAACAAAGTCTAATATCAAAAATTATCATTGTATTTTTGATTCATTTTTATATAAAGAATTATTCTTTTTCAATAGATAATTCGATAACATATATTATATTTTTATAAAATTTTTAACTTTTTTAAAAATATGATATACAGAAAATATCTTATGAAATTGAAATTATATAATATATATAATATATTATATATGTAATGATTTTTAAGTTTTTCAGAATAAGATTTTGACAATTTCATTTGGAATTATTCTAAAAAAGTTTTATGTTCCTAAATATCTATAATTTTTGTATAAAATATATGGAGTTAAAAAAATTCTTTGTTTTAACAACAATGTAATTCCATAAAGATCGAAACATATTTTTTTTATAGCTTTCAACACTGTGAGTGCTTTTTAAGAAAGTCGTTATGTAAAAAGTACCTAGCATCGTTTATACATACACAACATATCTATTTCACAGAGATTTTTCTAATATTTCGAACAAAACGAAAGAAAATAAACAGAAGCATTCACAATATAATCATTGTTGATAAATACTGACTGATAAATATTCAAAGAAGCATTTATAACAAAATGAAAAACATTTGATAAATATTCTTTTCGTAAATTTTAAAATATATATTTATATGAACCATATATCAATGAATTTTTTTTTTTTGTTTAAAATGAAATTAAAATAAAATAACTCTAAAACTAATACTATTAATGAAGATTTTCAGTTCAAAAATAAATATTTAATAAACTTTGTTACATAACAGAAACAAATGAAGTTTTATAAATTATATATAATTATATATATAGAAATATTAGATATATGATTATCTTATTTGATATAAAATTATAAAATTATAAGATTGTGAAAGAAAATTCCAATTTATAATTTATAATTTATTTTATCAATTAATATGATTAGTTGATAAATTATTATGCAAAAGTTATCTATATAACTATAATATAATATTAGATAACAATATCATATATTTTTTTTTCTTATTTTATTTATTTATGAGATTAAATTAAGTTTTAGCACGTATTGTATTGTATAATATAAAGTAAAAAATTTGATTTGTTTATTAACTCTCTTTTTTTTTTGTTAAATCTTATATATAATTTTTAAAATGTATGTTTATTAATACGATGATGAATCACAGATAAAAAAAAAATATAAAAGAAAAATTTTATATCTCTATGAAATAGATTAGAATTATGTTAAATATAATTACTTATATGAATTTTTATCTAATTATCTGTTTTTTTATTATATTATTTTAGTTTATTAAATCTTTTATTAAGTTTATTAAAAATCATTTGAATATTGTCTAATTATATCTGTTAAATATTATAGTACAAAACAAAAGTTAATTTTCTTTATTTCGTTCTGATATTATTTTCAAATATCTTAATTACAATAATTAAAATGATAATTAAAATTATAATTTCAAAATATAAATTCTATTATCCATGAACTCTAAATTTTTAATACATAAAATAACCCGAAATAACTAATTGTTCGGCTATTACAACTGCCGATTTCCAAACTTTTTCTTCATTATAGCCAACGAACAATAGAGAAAGAGATCCTAAGTTTCAATCTTGAGCCATTTTAGTTAGGTTTCAAAGTCAAGCAGTTCAATAAAAAAACTTTGAATGCGAAGAAGAGGTTATCGTTGTATCTCGAAATGTGACGTTATCCACGAGTGAAAGCAGACCGCTGACAGCAGAGTAATTTTGGAACTATACAGGAAGCTGTGTACTCCGTTGCGCGGAAGCTGCTGGCCAACTATCCCTAACTTCATTAAAAGTTCCACCGAATTTACCGAATGACTTGTCGAACGTTTAACGTAGCTTAGAATCAGTGCATTTCGTACATATTGAGAGGATATCATTCCAACTAAAATGTCAGCAGACAAAATGTATTATCTGAAAGTATAAACGCGATATATATAATTATTACATTATTCGTTGATATATTCTAACTGATTGTTTACGAATTACTTGCTAATTTTAAGCATAAGCTTATTAATCTATTAATGATATCAAATAATTTAAAAATTTTTTTTTTAGTATCTCAGTTATAAATTTCTAAATATATGCTTTATATTTTTTTGATGATTCCTTTTTTTGATTTTTTATTCATTTAATTTTAAATCATAAAATCTTATGAAAAATAAAAATATAAATATAAATGTAATATAAAATATAATATAATAATAAAAATATAATATAATATAAAAATTTATAACAATAAACAATAATTTTTTTTATATAAAGAATTTTAAATAAATAAATTTGTACAAAGATATAGAATTAAGAATTTTCTGAACACAAAAGTAAATTATAATAAACAATTAATATAATAATATATAAATTATTTGTTCTTCTTTATGTTATGTTAATATTGTTATTATGCTGGTATTTTATGAAATTAAATAGATTTATATAAAAGTTATTGAAATACATTTAGACTATATATTATTCTACATATATTTATACATACATTTATACAATAAAAGGAATATACTTATTATCAACATTATATTACAATCGTAATAAAAATTTTATTTGTATTTTAAATATATAATTCACATTAATATTATTACATTAATATTATCTATTATCAACAAATTGATATTTTCAGATAAAAATTGAATAATAAATTTAAATAAATTGAATAATAATAAAGATATAAATTGAATAATAAATATTCTAAAATAAATTTAGAATATTTTTATAATATTATTCTTTTGTATATAATTCAATAAAATATAAGTAAAGATCAAATTTGTCTTTAAAATGGAATACGCTTTATTACATTATTCGTTGATATATTCTAACTGATTTAATTGATTATTATAAAAAAATATAATTTATATCATATAAGGAAATTAGCTTTCAATTTTATTTTCAATTTATTAAATTATTAAAAATTATTATATACGAAATATGGATAATTTTTAAATAATAATAATATAATAAATAATGTTCTTTTAATTTTTTCACAACAATGGTCAATATATCATGGAAGACATGGACGAGAAATCTCATATTTTTTTTTAGAATATACATCTACGAAATATTTCATCCAAAAATTCAGATAAAAAATAAAATTGTAACATCCATCATAGTGTTACGTAAATAACATTAAGATATCTTGTCCATAGCGACAAATAAATATCATTGCATCGAAATATAGTAATAACTTGTAAATAGAAAAAAATAATAAGACAAATAAAATTTATTTTATAAAGATATTTCAAATATAAAAATCTTTTATATCTCTATGTTAAATTTATAAGTTTTCTTGTTGAAAAATTTCGTTAATTGTATCCGTTTGTTCGACCACCGAAAAAGAATTTCAATGTCGGATAGTTTTCATTTAAAAGAGACGGACTATTCTTTGAAAAGTACACAAAAAAGAAGAGAGAATGGGAGACAGAGAGACCGAAAGAATAGAGAAAGATACTGGAATTCTCGAGCAAAGACGTTTACGACGAACGAGTTAAGTTGCGGATAAGGGTGGCTTTAAATTCCTCCCACAAGGAACGGTTCTAAAGTGCTCGTAGCCGTCGGAGCGGAATCGATTTCTTGATAGACGTGCGCACTGATTCATGACTATAACGCGGTCCTCGAGTGCAATGTCGTCGTCTTCGACGAGACGACGACGCAAGATAGGTACGTTATCACTTTAATCGTCATTGTCGCTAATGAAATTCATTAAAATTCCTCGAGTCTTCGACTGCGGAGGACAACGATGGCTGTTATCAACTATTATTAAGAATCGATATTTGAAGAGTTTCCATGAATCTTTAGTGTTTAATCCCATGTTTCATAATTCTGATTCGTTAAAGAATTCGATTGATATTTGTATCAATTTATTATTATTTTTATTATTAAATTATTATTATTTTTATTATTTTTATTAATTTATTATTAATTTCAATATTTTTGTGTAACTCTACATTTGTAATTTTCTGGCTAAATTGGCAAAACATAATTTAGAAGAAATATGTTTCGACACAAGATATAAGTAGATAAAGAATAATTTTTCTAATGGAAAAATGAGTAGAAGATATAGAAATATAAAAATTATTATATAAAAATTTTTTCGTAAAACTTCGTTTTCAAAAAAATCGAAATTGAAAAGAGCAGTAATTATTTCGAATTATTCATACAAATACAGATAATGTTATTATCCGCTTGTTGCAATTCTATTATTCATACTGTCGTAATAATGTTATATATTTATATTATATATAATGTTATATATTTATTTTGCTAAGAAGATTTCGCTTTGTTTTTGCAATTATATGTTTATTATATGTTTATCATTGACAATGATTTGAATATTCTTCTCGAAAAATAAGTGACATGTAAATATATTACTATTGCTAAATAGATCATGTACTTTTATATATATCGACATCATTATGAAATTAATAATATAAATCGATAATAAAAACAAAAAAAAGTTATAGCAAACGCATAATATTATCTATATTGTGTATATATGTATATTTATCTGTGTATACATGTATATTTATATATTCAAACGGAAAGAAATCCAATAATTCGAAATTTATAATATACATGTAATAGATAAATTTTTGAATTTAATTTTCTTAAAATCAAAAAACTTATATTCTGTACTTTTATTTTTCTAAATGAGATTATTTTGTTATATAGTTGTTAAAAGATCTTATATTAAAATTATGTATAAATATACTTTGATAAAAAAATATAAAGGAATATTAATATAATTTAATATATAACATAATAATAACGTAATAACGTAATAGTAACAATAAATTTTGTTGGAAAATATGAAATTTTATTTTAAAATGAAAACATTTTGAGTAAGTCTTATAAATTAAAAAATATATTTGATAAATTCCTATAGATAAAATAAAAACTAGTTGTTATATTTTTTAATGTCGAATCTGCATTATGCAGAATATTTATAAATATTCAAGAATTTAATATAGATAATTTAATATTTACTTATATCAAGAAATTCAAATTTATGTTATTAATAACGAAATATTATTGGTATTATGATAACATGTATATTTATGTTTATGTCTACTTAACATTTGTATTTAATTTCTATATTTATTTTCTGTATTATATTATTTTATAAAATGTCATTTTTTTATATTTTAAATAAAAATGTTAAATAAATTGTTATTTTATTTCCATTAAATTCATTAAAAGCTTTAATATTATGATAATCTATAAATATTTTATAGCAAAATATTTATATATAATATATGTATATATTATATAATATATATGTATATAAT
>NW_006264324.1:13835-15340 GCF_000469605.1 Apis dorsata | reverse complement strand
TATATATATATATATATATATAATGAGGCAAGTTTTTTCAAAAATTTCTTAAAAAAAATAAAATTAATTACTAAAATTTTATTATTTTTTTTATACTTAAATATAATTTTCGGATTAGGATTTTTTAGTAGCATAAGAAAATTAAAACATTTTATATATTAGCTTTATAATTTTATAACTATATTAGCTTTATTAAATTATATTATTACAAAATTATTAAAAAAAAAAATGAAAAAGAAAATAGAGGAACTTCAAATTTCATCTTTCCAAAGTAAAACTCCATTAAGAAAGAAATTGTTATAAAATTTCATTAAAAATAGGATTTTTATTAGTTTTTGAATTGAATTGAATTGAATTATAAATTGAATAAATTATATGAATTACTTTTAATTGATTGTATATATATTATATATTTAAATCAGACATATCATGACATTATATTTGATATTATATTTAGACACATTATATAAGAACATAAATCTAATTAATAACAAACTACCAGTTATGCAATAATAAATTTTTTTAATAGTTTTTAATAAATAATCATTTTAAATATTAACAATTTTGTTTTCGACAAATTGAATATAATTTCTATATTGATCATTATAAATCATATAAAAATATTCCGATTTTTTCGAAGTCGGTATTTCAGAATAAAATTTTATAAAAGAGATTTATTGTGATATAAATACAAGTAAAATAAATCTAATCACAAATAGGATATGTATATAATGTAGGTTTAAATAAATATTTAATTTTTATTCTATATTTTTATTTTTTGGGAATTCAAAGTTCCGTTACCATTTTATACTATCATTTCCAACGTTATCGATTCAGTAGAATAAGATTACAACATTCGTAGTGATCAGAATTGAAACTTCAATACTATAATACGAAAATACAAAAAAATTAAAATAATATGAAAATATAAATAAAAATATTTTTTAGTAATACTATAGATTAAATTAGATATAAGAATAGATTTTTATGAATATTCATGCTTTAAATTATTATTTCAATTTAGAAATAACAATTATTTGATATTTGATATTTTAGCGTTGATTTCAAAGTCCTCTATTTATAAATAGCTACCACATTAAATAGTTATTAAAGTATTTATTATTAAACTAAATTGATACATAATAATAAAAGTCAAATCAAATAATACATATATATTATTTAACAATATCAAGGAATTTTATGACAATTCTATAATTCTATAATATATATCTAATCTATTATAATATTTCAATGTACAACGATTTTTATCATATAAAAAGAATTATCAAGGGAAAGAAATTATAACAATACGACGCGTCGTGGATAGTAAAAATAAATTGTTGAATATTATTAAATTTATTTTTTCTTTCATCTTTATAGCTTTTTAAATAAACAAATATTTGCAAAAATAATATAAAAATATTTATTTTCATTTTTTTTAAAATCATATATATATATAATATTAATATTCGATTTGATTATTAAATAAACTTAATAATATAAAA
>NW_006264324.1:461-13154 GCF_000469605.1 Apis dorsata | reverse complement strand
TAATATAATATAATATATAATATAATAATATATAATATATAATATAATATATATATAACATTAATCATATTTATTATAAAAATTATAATTTAATATAATAATAATAAAATATTATATTTGATAATAATTTTAGAAGATTATTTATTAAGCATTTTAAATTACAATTGGAATAAATTATTATAAAAATTTGATAATTATCTAGAAAAAAAACTTTTCTCACTGGTTTTAATGATTTTTAATTACGTAAAGGATAAAATTTTAAACAACTTTTTAAAGATAATTATTAATATTACATAGAATTTTTTTTATACATTTTTTTGTATTTATGATTTATTATATAAACGATTTATTTATTGTTTTTATAAATGTATCACAAAATGTATAGTAAATGAATGAGTTAAAAAGTTAGTTCTTTATGAATTCAAAATGGTAAATTTATTTTTGAATTTTTGAACGATCTAAATTATATATAATGATTGAAGTTACAATGATAGATGCTAAATATGATATTATGAACATTTTCAATTTCAATCAATCTTATTTTTTTCTTCAATTCATTTTGTCAGATATGGAAAGTTATAAAAATTGTTCATTTATAAATATATAATATAAATAAATATATAAATAAATATATAAATAACATGTTATCGTATGCCTCATGATTGAGATTGAGAATAAAATGTAAAACAATTTGCACTTGGCGTGATGAATACAGTCAAATTCCAGTATAGATTAAAAATTTCTATAAGTAACCAATATTTTCATAATTTAAATATTTTTATTTTAAATTTTGATGCTTTGAGGAATATATATATATGTATTATTTGAAGGATAATTTCTTTTTCTATAAAGTTAACTATTCATTAATTGAAATATTTTCGGATATATTCGGATAATAAAATGTGAAATTTTCATATTTTTACATTCAGATAATTGATTAGTGAAAATATCTTGAATAATTTCGCTGTAATGATTTTCTTCATTAGTGCTCATAAAGTGTAAAAATTTAGATATAAATAGAAAGCGATTATTGTTCATAATTTTTGGAAAATCGAAATAATAAAAAATATGTTAAAAAAATATTATTATAATATTCATTATCATAATATAGTTATGATAACAGTAGATTTATTAACAATTGACATCAATAAAATTAAAAATAAAATAAATATATTTCATTAATTGATATTGAGATCCTCTGCCTTAATAATATTTTCTAAAAATTTCCTTAGCGTCTTCATAATATGAAACAGAAATTATCTCTTCTGCATCTTTTATGATTTAATTTTTAACATTTTTTCATTATTTCATTTTTTCTCTATTAATAATTAAAAAAGTAGTTAAAATAGTTGAACAATTAATAGTTAAAATAATAGTTAAAATAGTTGAATAATAATAATTGTCATGAGACAGTCCATGTTTTTGAATCATATATTTTATGTATCACCAAATAAGTAACAAAATAATTTGATTTGTTTATTATATAGTTAATTTTATATTAATTTAAGATTCAAAAACATCATTGTTAAAAAACATCATTATTAAATAGATGCTTTTCATTGTTTCGATAAGTTCTTCTCCTAATATTTATTTGTTTGTAACATATATTATATATATATATATATAAGATTAAATGCTATAAAAATTTTCAATAAGACATTGTTCTTCTTCAAATTTGTTGGTCGCAAAAATCAATACATATTAATAAAAAAAAAATACTAATCACTAATTATCATTATCAGTATATTTTTTCATGAAATAATATGATATTATTAATGTAACTTATCTTTGCTTTTTAAAAAAATAATTTATATTTTATTATATTATAACTATTAGTTATAGTTATAGTTATTTTATATTATTTTGTAATTTCATATAGATTCATTGTACTATTTTATATATTTTATTTTATATAGATTTTAGATTTATACAAATATGTATAAATTTTAATCTATAATTTTACAAAATAAAGTGATATGTCATTTTATATATGAGTAATATATACTTATATATATATAAATTTAATGAATTTAATAAAATATATCTGTTAACTACCTTATTATATGATTACTATTAAAACCTTCATATAGAAATAAATATGAAAAAAGAAAAAGAGAATTGGCAATTACATGAATTAGTTTAACTTATTTAGAATTTAAGAAAAATAAAATCGAATAATAATTGAATGATAAATTTGATAGAATTTAATATTCCAATATTTTAAAAAAAATACCAATAAAATGATTGAGAACATTAGAATCAAAAGATTAAATTAACTTGATCAGTTGTTTTTTCTTATATGTTTCTTATATCATCTTATATATTCTTTATTTCCAATATTTTAATTATTTTTTGTGAGAATATTAAAAAAAAGAGAGGAGGAAGAAAGAAGGCATAAAAAGAAAGAAGAAAAAGAATATGAAATAAAAAGAAACAAAAAAAGACAAAACGCTAAGAAAAGAATTAGAAAAGATAAAAACGAAAAAAAAAAGAAAAGATAAAAATAAAATAAAATAAAGAAATCAAAAGAACAAAAATAAAAAAAATATGTATTATATTTTTATAATATATAATATATAGTATATTATAATTGTACGTTTAATAAGGTTTATTAAAACAATAAAAAAGAAAATATTATATAATTGGAAAATCAAACGAAACTTAACAAACGAAACGAAATTTAATAATATTTTGTTAAAATAATAAGAAAAAAGCACAATAAACAAATATTTTTTCATAATTAATGCTTATCAATAAAAAAATCTTATTATTCTCCGCATACAATTGATATTATCAAAAATCAAAATATATGAATTTATTCCTCATATAATGTATGTAAAAAAAGAACAAATTAAGTAGTCACAAATTATATAGTTTGTGTCAAACTATATCATATTTTTAATTTCAATATTTTTCATTTCTGTTTAACTTTTTTAATAAATAATGAGTTTTTTTAATAAATAATGAGTTTTTATACTTAAAATCACAATAATTTTTTAGATTATTTTTTATAATATTTATAATTCATGATCGTGTATTTAATTTCATATATAATCCTGTTTTTTATTTAGTATATTATATATACTATATATATAATTATAGTCTTTATTATATCTTATAATTATGTGCTATTTTTTTTTTAAATATTTTTAAATATTTTATTTAAGCTTTTTTCATTTTTTTCATTCCATTAATAATAATAAATTATCAATTTCCATTCAAATAAATAAAAAAAAAGAATAAATGAAATAAAATGAAAATTAGTCTGTAAAATTATTTTTACAGATATATCAATGTATATGTATTTTCTATTATGTTATTTTCTGTTATTATATGTTATGTCAAAAAATTTAATTTTCTTATTACAAATAAAATCTATTTGTATTAATAAATATTATAAATAAAGATATAATAAATAAAGATATGTTTATTTATTTATTTATATATATTTATGTTTATTTATATATTTTATATTATATATATTTATGTTTATTTATATATTTATTTTTAAAAAAAGATCTTCATCTTAAATCCATGGTAAAATATTCAAATGATAGTCTGGTAAATTCTACGATATATTGATTTTGAATGATATCGACTGTATATTTTGTGTATAACAAATTTAGTTTAAATTTTATTTTTTAATTAGATTTCAATCTTATATTTTGTTCTTCTAAAATAATAAAATATAAAATATAAATTTCAAATTCAAAATATAAAATGCAATAGAAGATATCTATGTTTCATTAGATATCTTTGTTTTAGATCGATAAGCCAATTTATATCGAATTAAAAATTGTTTGATATCTTAAAAAAGTATTAATATGTATTTTATATTTTACGAAAATTTCGATATTTATTATATATAACATTTTAATAAAATTATAATATTTTCATTTTTAAACATCGTAACTAAGATTATTAATTCTTTCAAAATAAATAAAAAAAAAATAGATAGCAAAAGAAATCAAAATACGTATAATGTATACATAAAAACATTAATTAACAACAATAAAGGATATCTTACATTGGTAATATATTAAGTTTTATTCAATACAATATTAATTCATAATAAGAGATACTGAAAGTGACATTAAGTAGTTAAAACTTTAATATATATCAATATTGGTCGAAATTTATATTATAAATTATTAGTAGTGATCGGTTTTAATACTAATGATGATATAACATTTCGTATTTCTTATATCCATATAATATTTCAAAATTTTTAATTTAAAATAAAATATACAAGAAAAAAAAAATAAAAAAAGAGAAAAAAATTAAAAAATGCACAAATATTTTAATATAACATTAATTAAATTTAAATAACAAAAATAATTGATAATTAATATTAGTTTTAGCAGCAGAACTAATTATTATTGAATTATTATTGATAATACTAACATGATTTAATGCTAAAGATGTTCAATAGAAAGTATCTAGATATTTTTAGAAATATTTTAGATTTGTTATTATTTTTCAATATTACCAATATTACCACATATTTATATTTCTTCAGCCACATATCAAGATATGTACATATATATATGTGATAATATTTTTATTTGAAAGAAATTGATGAAAAAAATTTTTATGCAATGTACGCACTCATAAATTTGCGGAAATTAAAATTTGATGGAATTTTCTTTTAGAATTTTCTTATTTTTTACAAATTTCATTCTAATTTCAAATATTATATATCATTTCTTCTTCTTTCTTTGAAAAATCTTTTTGCTTTTCTTCTTGCCAGTATTTTCCTGAAAAATGAGATCAAATAAAAATTTTATTTGAAAAAAAAACAAACAGCTTTTTGTTTCTTGTTGTTTTGTTTATAAAGATTGTGTTTTATAATATGTTGCTATAAATTCTGCAAATATAATAAAATAGAAAACTGTTTAATAAATTTATTTTTTTTTTAAATTTTGAAATTGAAAATAATATAGTTAGAATTTTTATATTTATAATGTTTAGGTTTGAACAATCGTATATTTACTTCATTTTCAAAAGAATTCTTTTTATAGAAAGAGCGTCACGATGCAAGATATTTCATCTTCAACATGGCAAAATTGAAAAAAATTATTATGGTGGAATATGAGAATGTATAAAAATAATAATAAATTTAATAAATTAATGCAATTCATATGAAATATCAAAAATAACTGAATAAGGAATGCAAGAATACTTTTTAAAGAAATTTTTAGAATTAGAAAAATGTTGTGCAATTAATATCTTTTCTAAACAATTCATTTTTTAATCTCATATAGTGATTTATTATCCTCTAAAAGTAGGCATTATTAACTCGAGCAGATTATTAAATATTATGATAATCATTATGATAATTGTGATATTTTTATTCATTATGGTAATTAATGAAAAAGAATTGATTAATCGTAATCATTTCACTTATTAATTTTATTATGTTAATTATTTAATAATTAATATAAAAATATAAAAATGTAACATTATTGGCTACTAAAATTAAATCTTATTAATAATTATAATACATTTATTTTGCGTTATAATTGCATTTCAAAATATATAAAAGTTTCAATATATTTATAATTTCTTTATAAAATTTCAAATTTTTTTATGAAATGTTTAACACAATCATTTAAAAACTTTGGATTATCACTTAGATGTTTAAAATTAATTCGATCTTTTACATTTATTGTTTTATAATGTCTGCAATAATATTTTTAAATATTTTTAAAATATCCATTATTTAATAAATTGATTCTTTTTGTAATAAAATATTATTAATTACTATATTTTAAAACTTATGTATCAGTTTTTATGACTTGTTTCAAACCAATTCGAAACAAGATTAACTTGTTTGAAATCTACAATGTGTCAATAATATAAAAGATTGTATAAAAAGGTTGTAAACAAACACTGATAATTTTCAACAAAATAAAATTACTGAATATATTTGTGTACTTTTTCTTGTAACATTTAAATAACAATAGACAATAATTTAAAAATTCTTTTTCTATTGTTATGTACACAATTTAATGTAACGAAATATCAACACATTTAATATAATTATATATTTTTGTTATTCCTTGTATATTTATTGAAAATATAATTTAGAAGTTAAAAATATCAATAATTATATTTATTTGGAATATCATCTAATTTGTTTATTCTTTTGCTTCAAAACATTTACCAATATTATATAGATATTATACAGAAATATACATTCATACGGTTATGTTGTTAGACGATTTTATAGCATTTAGTTTCTTCATAGTATTTGATTTCTTTTGACATAAAAACAAAAAATATCATTGCTATGTTGATATTTATAATAGCGATTTTCTGTATTATAGATCGATATGATTTTCATATGAGCATTAGACTGAGGAAATTATATTGTTATCGAAAATAACATTTTACATAACATATTATATAAAATAAATATTTTTTATAATTTTCTATAAAAATGAGTTTTCGCTATAATATCAATAATTTATTTTCATAAATATTAGCTTTTTCGACTATATCTATCTCTCGTCGATAAAATAGATTTTTATGCTAATAATTAGAATATTATCAATTAAATAATAAAAATCACGATACACGTTCGTTAAAAATATTTGAACATTAAAAGAATATATGTGCGAAATTTTTAAGTTTTCTATAAGTTTTATTTCAAAATATTATTCTAAATAAATTAATATAGAATAAAAATCCATTGTTTTCTATTACTATTAACTTTAACATTATGATTTAGAAAATTATATTTCACGTATAATAAATGAAATTATTTGATTTGCATAACTTTTATAATATAAAGATTTTTATATATTTGTATTACATATATATACATTATTAATATAAAAATATTATAATATATTATAATATATATTATTATTAATATAAAAATATATATATTATCTATTAAAAGTTGATTTGATTGATATTTATATATTTTTTTATAATTTTTTATTAAAACTTATTGAACTTATTAGAATATATTATTGGATATTTATTTTAATCAGCAGTATTTATTTTACTTAGTAGTTAGTAGTATTCAATTATTTGGATAGAATATTATTATATTAGAGACATATATAGATAATATAACATTGTATATGTATTCTATTTAATTTTATATTAATTTTATCATCTTTCTATCATTGAACATGCTTACTTTTGTTCGAGAAAATACAATAAATAGAATTTTTAAAAATTCTAAAATTAGTAAAAATTTTTCAATAATTCATTATAAATATGGTATAACATTTATCATTTGTTCGATCATTCATTTTAAAATCTTTTTTTCATTATAAAATAAATAAAAACAATTATATTGGAGTAAATTATTTTAAAAATATTTTATTAAATTTCGAAATTTTCACAGTAGATATTTTCTATTTCAAATGAATCTATTCAAATAATTAATTAATTTAATTATTTTTAATATAATGAGTAAATATATTAATCTTTAATATTAATAATATTTACTCTAAATGTATATATTAATTTTTAATGAATATATTAATCTTAATGAATAACCATAATAAAAGTAAAAAAAATCGCAAGTAAAAAATTTTGACATTTTTCAGCTTAATTGTAAAATTTAAATTTGAATCTTTTTCAGATGGTATATTTTTGCGAAAAATAAGAAAAGATGTATTCCTTAAGATTTGATCTATCAGGAAATTTAATAAAATTGTACAATGATTCAATGTAAATCAATTGATTGAGTTAACATGCAAAGATCTAAAAAATCGAATGAAATTAAAGAATGATCAGAATAATATCTCAAATAAATAAATAAATACAAATTAAATCATATTTTATTTGAAAAAAATTTAAAAAAAAAAGAAGAAAATTTAAATTTTATAAAATAATTTAAATTTTATGAAATAATGAAAATCTTGGTAATAAAAAATATATAAAATATTGAAGCATTGAGAGATTGTAAAAATTTTTAATCCATTTTATAATATATCTTAATATAATATTATATTTTAATATAATATTTTCAATATTTTTTCATTTTTCCATGTATAAATTTCTATTAACAAATTTTTTTGGAATTTAAACTTATAATGGGAGTTATTAGCGATGCTTTAAGAAATTTTTCATGGATTATTATTTATAATATTCTATAGTTGAATAATTTGATTTTCTTATTTATACTAGAAATCTTAATAAATTATAATAATCTTATTATCTTAATAATTTTATATCTTTTAAATTATCTTTGATGATGTATTATTATTGAATATATTTCAATATATTAATATTTCTGCCGAGAAATTTTTAACAAGATAAGATGTCTAATGTAATTGATTTCTTACATTGCATTCTTTGTATCTTGGAACTAATTCTTTAATTAAGAAATATATGTAAAATTAGAATCTATTCGAATGCAATTGATTATTATTTGGCCTTTTTTTATTATCCTATGGATATCGCATGATTTGTGAAGAAGTCTTTACTTATATTTAAGGTGCATGATACTTTCCATTCAGTTTTACATAGTTTTATTTTGTAGTTAATCATTTTTAATGTATCGTCTAGGAATAGCTAGTTATATTCAATTAAAAAGTTTACAGCTTCTCACAGCTTGATGTGTTTTTATATTTTTATTTATTTCTATATGATTAGAGATTTATATGATTTTTATATTTATATTTTATATTTTTTTTTAAATATTTTTTTATATATTTTTATAATTTGTTAGATATTGTCATTGTATAATGAGTTAATGAAAATAGTTATTTGTTAATAACATTCTTTAAGAACAATTAGACTGTAATGTAACAAAAACTTTGTTTATGGTTATTAATTATTGTTAATGATGATTAATTATGGTTATTAATTTAAAAAAAAGATGTTTCATTTAGTAGTTAAGTTTTAAAGTGAGATGATGATTGCATATCTTGTTTTAAAGTTAATTCCATCAAAAATAAAATTTTAAAAACTTCTGAAAAATTTGAAAAACTTAAAAAAATAAATCACATCAAAATCCTAGACATAATAAACTCATATGACATACTCACAATACTCATTACAAAATAAAAAACAAATGCATACAATATATTAAAAATAATAAATTCTTAAAAATTATAAAAAATTAAATAAACACGTATAAGTTCATTATTAGAGTTAAAATGATTATGGGATAATCTACATCAGTTGGCAAAATCGTAATCTAAAAAATTAGATTCAGACATAACATTACAAGGATCTTATAAAACAAAAGTTTTATAAGAGTAATTTTATCTCTAGAAAGAAACAAATGATTCATCTTAAAAGAAACAAATGAATTATTGCTCGGATAGAAAGAAATTCGGCATAAATCAGATAATAAAAATCGCGACTTGTCTGAATAAATATTCAATTATCTTTGCAAATTACAATATCATCAGATATATCAAGGAATATAATCAAACTATTCTATGTTAAAACCAGTATGCAACAAAATTAAATTAACAGATATCATCTCTGGAAAATTTATCCTAACATTTGAAACAGACATAACAATTCTAATATTATATCTAAAAATTAATTCTAATCCAAAAATTCATTAATAACTAGTCATTGAAATCATCAATAAACACTAAGGTTTTAATCATTTATTTTTCATTTATTTTTCAGCGTTTATCTATTTTATCTATTTCGTTGTATCTGACATATTAATTGATATATACTATATACTATATACTATATTAATTGAAATGCTTGTGTTATATAATTTGTGTGTGGAATATTTTTATTAATTATTCTCATCTAGATTATTTTTGAAATTGCGATTGCGTTTTTTTATTATTTACATCAATTTATTGTGTAGTTCCTGTGAATCTGTGACTCTAAGATGGTAGAATTTATAATTTTGTAGATTTATGGATTTTTTTCTGTGTTTGAATTTGTAATGATTATAGATTGATCTGGAAATTGATTATTTATTGTACATTATTTTACTGTATGTCCTTTTTTTTGTATATAAAGCATTTCATTTTTTCTAGACATGAATATGTATTCTCGAAATATGCTCATATATTATTTATTTATATATATACTTATGATATTGTATTATGATGTTGTGTTTGCACAGAGATGATAATATAACAATAATATAAATATACTCGAACGATTTAGAAATTCGATAGAAATGAAGGAATGATATATACATATGATACTTTATTAAAAGAAATTTTTCCTTTTTATATTTCTGTAATAGCTTTAAATATAGTTTCTTCTTTTAAATATTTAAAGCATTTATAAAAATTTTTACATCATACATTTTACATATTAATTTCTTTTTTTTGTCAGATATCTAAAATAAATTGGTAGTGGTAGATGATTTACATTATTCATATATTATTTATAATAACTTTAATTTGATATCAGGAATATATACGTATTAAAATCTAAAAGAGAAATAAATTATTTATTTATTGATAAAGATTTCATCAATAAATAAACAATTAGATTTTCTTAAAATCTTTCGTATTAATAAATATTTTCAAATTGTGTTAGAAAATATTAATATTAAAATCAATAATTTGATAAAATAAATTTAAAGTTTAAGGTAAAATATTTATTTTATCAACCCCGTTTATTTATTGATATTCATTGTTATCTTTCATCCAAATAAATACATAACAAAATCGACAAATTCTTATTCGAACGATATTTTTTATCAACAAAAATTCATTATTCATATAAAATTTTTGTTGAAAATATATTTAAACAATGTAATTATAAAAATAAATTTATCATAGAATCATTACATACATATTAAAATATAAATTATATTACAGTGTAATAGTTTAAATCCAAATAGGATGATTTATAAGATAATTTTTATCAATTTTTACTTTTTTGAAGTTTACTTTTTGTCTCGAATAATAAAAAATATCCAGCAATATAATAATTATTTCCTTCATATATTTTTGTTTTGTTCTGTTTAAAAATTTAACGTAATTCAATATTTTATTATTGCATTTTTGATATTTTGATGCAATTATTTCAAAATCAGTCTGAGATGGTGTAGTCTGAAAAGTTGGATTTGCCAATGTTTTAGTTTGTCTAATTTTTTTCTCTCGAATTAATACGCAGTATTCATCGAACTACTGTCCAAAATTAGAATTTTTGTAATAGATTTTAATAGACTTCTGTGAATCGAATATTTATCTTTCAAGAAGTAAACATATATCATCATTTTGTTTTCATTTTTATCATTTTATCATTTTTATATTATTATAAATTAATGATATACATTAAAAAGATATTATTATTTGTATTAATTCGTAGTTTAAAATTTTGAATTGAGAGATTCTTCACGAAATTTTGTGTAAGAATAATAGATAAGAAACAAAACACATTTTGAACTTGTAGAAGATTATATTATCAAAGATTTTTATTAGAAGATTATATTATTATATTATGGAAAATAATATTCATCAAAGCAAATATAGTAATAAATTATAGAATATATAATTATAGAAAAGATAATTATGTTTTTCAATGAAATGAGCATAATTGTAAATATTATCTATGTTAATTTTTCGTGTGAATAGATTGCGGATCTTTACAAATATTAAATCTCAAAATATATAAAATATATATAAATCTGTTTTATATATCAAAATATATGTAAAAATACAAAGTAATTGTACAATATTTTATGTACAATATATCATATACAATATTTTATATTCTATATACAAATGTAATTTTTATTAATATATTTATTATTATTTTTATTCATGATAAATGATTTAAATTTTTTTATACAATTCTATATTTTTTTCCCTTTTTCCTTAATTTATTAAATCCTCTTTTGTGATTCTTGAATTGTGAACAAAAAGTATTATAAATATTATATAATATACTTTTTTTATTTATATTAAAATTTTTATTTGAATTTGAATTAAAATTATTATTGAATTAAAATTGAATTAATATGTTATTAAATATGTTATTAAAGTATTTTAAAATATTAATTTAGCTTTTGTTTATGAAAAGACAGCAGATATAATGAAAATTATGATATTAGTATATCTAAACTTAATTATTACACAATGAACACAACTTAATTATTACACATATGATATAATATATGTAAATATATTTAAATATCTAAATATAATTATTAGATATTACTAATAATATTACTAATATTTAGATATTATTAATAATATTAGTATAAAGTCTAAACTATAAAAACAAAATATTCCATTAATTCACTTTTTTCCTATGCATATACATATAAATATATATTCTTCAATTGTATATAAAAAATTATGTATAATATAATATACGTAATATAATTCGAAATATGGTTTTATTTAACATTTGGTAAGAAGTTAAAAAATATGTTTAATATATATATAACAAATATGTACATAATATATATTATTACAAATTAAACTTACAATAATAATCGTTACATGTGGAGCTACCAATACAAATTGTGGCGCACTCTATATTAACGCAATTATAATTGTATCATAGAAACAGGAAATTCTGCGAAAAATAGCTAGAGAAAAATTATGGCATCTAGAAAACAATAAAATTAGAGAAATCATACGTGTAAATTATATATCGAAGAAATATAATCACAAAATAAACTTTTTGTGATGAAAAAGTGATATCAATTAATCTAATTTATTATATAATATATAATATAATCTAATTTATAAAATGCAAAATTTTTTTATTAATTAATTTATT
>NW_006264324.1:0-297 GCF_000469605.1 Apis dorsata | reverse complement strand
CACGTGGTCAACAAGTTACTAAGTTATTAACTTTTTATAAGTTTATCAAATATAGTTTTTAATCATATGTTATTATGATAAATCGTTGCACTAAACACAGGTATTTTTTATATTAATTATTTTTGTTTTTTTGTTTTTAAATTCTTTATATTTTTTATACATTATAATAATACAATTTAATATTATTATTAATATATGTATAAGTATACATATGCCCTATCTTTTTTTTTTTAATTAAGATTTTAATAATAAATTAATATTATATATTTATATATCATTATGTTTGATTGAAATTAT
>NW_006264323.1:776-4436 GCF_000469605.1 Apis dorsata | reverse complement strand
TGGGAGGGAAGGAGGGAGGGAAGAAAGGAAGGAAGGAAGGAGAGAGAGTTAAGGTAAAGTGAAGAGGCGAAGAAGAAGAGAAAAAGGAGCGGAAGGAAGAGAACCGTGTGGAAAGAGAGGAAAAAAAGGAGGGAAAGAACGAGGGAAAAATCGAGGGAATCAAAGTGTGTCGTCGGNNNNAAGGGATGCCTACGAAAGGGGAAAGGGGAAAAGCGACGGACTTCAGCATCGCGGCCATCATGGCGCCCAGGGGTCCGTCCTTCGGGCATTACCACCTGCAGGGCATTGGCAACGCCGCCGCTACCGCTAATACCAGCTTCGAATGTCCAACCGGCAAAGCGTTCGTCGCCAATTCGAATCTCGATCACCGTGAGTTGATCCACCATTTTTCTCCTCCTTTTTTTTGCGCGACTCTTTCTCCCCCTTTCCCCCTCTTTCCTCCTCTCTTTCCTTCCCCTCGTCCATCAACCATCAAAACAAACATCGGAAATGACGCAGCGTAAAAACGACGAGCATTTCTTCGAAGATCAACGCGAAATGGAAACGAATTGAAATCATCGTCTCTCCTCGATAAAAGTCTTCACCTTTGCGTTCACCTTTTTTTTTTCACTTTTCTCTCCTCTTCCTAATCTCTTGAACATGATCCATAGAGGAAGGATATCCTCTT
Organism: Apis dorsata; assembly: GCF_000469605.1. Lineage (NCBI taxonomy): Eukaryota > Metazoa > Arthropoda > Insecta > Hymenoptera > Apidae > Apis > Apis dorsata. The sequence goes on along the minus strand of NW_006264323.1, from coordinate 3,769 downwards.
GGAAGATAGGATGAATTGGATATCGGATGAGCGATCGTAAAGGCGAGTGATCGAAGCGAAACGGTTTGTGCCGACTGTCCGACGGCGATCGATCGCGGTCGCGGATATCAAAAAAGAAACGAACGAATGCGAATTCGAAACTCGAAACTCGAAGAGGAAGGGGAAAAAAAAATCAGGATAAACGATATAACAAGCGAGTAGAATATAAAGAGTCGGAGAACGGAAGCGCGATATTATCGTTCGATAGGAATATTCAAGCGTATTCTTATGGAACGCGCGCGCGTCGGTACGGTGTAACGCTCGACAAACCTCGTCCCTGCCCTGCCCCGTTGATAATGATAAAACATTTTTTTTTTTTCTTTTTTTCCTTCCTTGCCGCATCGTTTTCAACGAAGCGTCACTTCGAATCCATTAGCCGAGGCGTTGACTGGCTTCCCTCCCGTTTAATTACGATCATCTTTCCGCGTGATCTATCCGAGCTTATACGCGCACGAAAATAGATGCCTAGTAGTCGGCTAGGATCGGAAAGAGACATTTGGCCGACGATGGTCGGACGATGATAATTAACCGTTCGAGATGGGAACCGTGCCGAGTAGAAAATAAGAGGCGACGTTAATTGTTGCCAACGGATCAAGTGCGCGCGCGCGCGCGCTCGCGTATAAATTTTACCTGTTCGCGCGAGAATTAACGACGAGGGGGACGAGAACGTGAACGAGTGGATGGTCATCCGTTGTTGGCCAACCGTGACGTTGACCGATTTCCTCGAAATTTTCCTCGAAGAATTGAAAGAAGGATCGCGAGGGATCGAAGAAGAGGAAGGGAAGGAGGCCGAGAGATGGAGCGCGGGATCGCGGCGTTAATTTCGTAGAGAAGAAGAAGAGGAGGGGAGGGAAGAAAAAGGGAGAGGAAAAAAAGAAAAAAAGATGGGCGGACGAAGGATTTTTCTACTAAGGGAAACGTAAATTGCTCCTGTTTTTGCGGCAGGGATCTCTCTCTCTCGTCCGGTGCTTTCAGCCGGTAATCACATTAGCACCGTTAACGACGCCATTACAGCTCCCGTGGCAATCTAGAGATTCTTAATCGTTCCCAGGAACAAGTTTTGCCACGTAGAGAGAGTGGGCGAGGTGGAAAAACATTAAATACGAAGCGCGATTAGATTCATAGGACACCCCCTCCTTCTCTGTTCCCTGTACATCCGTAATCATCGTTTCGCGAAATATTACACGCGCAATGCCACCGAATAAATGGACGTGCAGACGAGAGAAAGAGAGAAAGAGAAAAATTAGCATTAATAACCGCGGCCGATGTTAAAATAAACGAGCGGTATGTAAAAACGGGAACGCGAAATCGATTGTGGTGGTGAACCTGTGTAGCGTGTAGCGCGTCGCTTCGAGGTCTAGCCCAAAGGACTCGGAACGACTTAATAATGAAATTTCGCCGGACGATAAACGTTAATGCCCGGTAATGCCGGTCGAATCTCCATCCAAGTTCGTGTTCGATTCGACGTTCCGGTTATCTCGTCCGGCTGATCTCTCTCTTTTGTATTTCTCGGTTTAGCGGTATACTGCCTCCTTACCTACCTACCTACCTACCTACCTACCTAACCTACCTACCTAACCTACCTACCTACCTACCTACCTACCTAACCTACCTAACCTACCTACCTACCTACCCACTCGAGAATCTAGAAGGAAGCGCGTCAACTCGTGTAACGCGATCGTTATTCGCCTCGTTCCGTCGATCCTTTCCCGTTCGAACGACATCCTTCGAACGGCCGGGTGGTGACAGGATTCTGGGTGGTCGAGCGTCGGTCGTGGCAAAAGGAAGCTGACGTCAGTAGCTCGGTCATATTTCTTCTTGCCTTAAGATCGTGGAACGTGGGGGACCACCTCTCGGCTCACGCTCTTGGCCCCCTCTCGGTTTTTAAACTCCTTCCGTTGTCCGGAAAGCTTCCGGTAGCGCCGCGCACCGCTCCTCTCCTCTCTTCCCGCCCGACCATTTCTACCTTCCTCCTCTTCTTTTTCTTCTTCTTCTTCCAAGGTTGCGCGTATAACAAGGGCGTAACGCGTCGCGTGTACAACGCGTTATACAACGTTAATTAACGTACACACACACACGTACATGTACAAACATGTTTTTATGGAACGTAGCCGCTAGTTAATATCGCATCCGTTCGATACCCGACCATTACGCGACGCCTTTATTCGGACGATTCACCGTCGATATTCTCTTTGTCGACGAATAAACAGAGAAAGAGACAGAGAGAGAGAGAGAGAGAGAGAGGGATCGGAGATGAAAACCGCGAATACGTGCGATGTCGTGAGAGAACGTCGTGGAAAGTGTTGGGAGCACGCAACACGCGCCCGCTCGAGGTGTTAATTTTACGACGATCGAGGCGAAACTTTTGCTTCCTTTCGCGAAAACCCAAAGTTTTTGAGACTTCGGCTCAATAAGGAAATTCGCGCAGNTCTCTCTCTCTCTCTCTCTCTCTCTCTCGTTTCGAATTATTGTTACTCGTCGAAGAAAGACAGAGGTAAAAAGGGAAAGAGAGAGGGAGCAGGGTGTATGCGTGCGCGACAAGTGGCCGCGTGAGTGCGTACATGCACGCAGATGCGATGATGCACGCAACCGGTAAGAAACGCACGCGATGCGCTCACCTTCCTTTTTAACGCGCTTCGCTCCCCCCTTTTGCTCTTCCTCTTTCTCATCCACTCGTTTATCGCTTTCCCCGAAATTCCTTCCTTTCCGTTTCGATTCGATCCCTCGATCGCGATTCCATTTTTTTTCTCTCTGTCTCGTTCGAGCGTTCGTCGAACGAAGAGAGGACGATGAAGGAATGACGAGAGGGACGAGGAGAGAAAGTAATTGGCCGAACGCTATATCTGTCAAATACGTCGTCGAAAATTTGACGAAAAACCGGTTTGGGCACGCGCTCGGCCGGGGAAACATTCGTTCCTACGACTTTGAACGCGTGAATCGGAAACGATACCCGA
>NW_006264323.1:0-583 GCF_000469605.1 Apis dorsata | reverse complement strand
CTCTCTCTCTCTCTCTCTCTCTCTCTCTCTCGCAACATCTTCCTCTATTTTCCAACCAAGCGATCCAGAAAGGCAAAGAATACATATCCGGCTAAAATCTTGAAGTTCGAAAGTTCCGTTACGCGAATCGTGACGCGATTTAATCGAAACGCGTTCTTCTCCCGACGAACGTGGAAGAAGAGAATATTACGGCGTTTGAAAAGAGAGAGGGAGAGGTGCGAAGCGCGATAACTTTCTCGACCGGTAATTTTTTTTTTTCCTTTTCTTTCCTTCTTTCTTTCCTTCTTTTTTTTTTTTTTTTTTTCCCCCTCTGTTCCTCGTTGGCGACACGTGTGCGCGTAAACGCGCACGGGTATCACTCGCGGATCCAATTTGAGATACGCGGCCGGAAGACGCATTGTTCGCGGGGAATAGTACAAATTAACAGATCGGTATCGTGACGGGTGCAATTAACATTGTGTACACTGTAGCCGCGGTGGATCGGCTTTCTTGAAATCTGACGGTTTAATTAGGCGCCACCTTCGCGGCAGATGCTCGCTCGCTCGCTCGCTCGCTTCGATTAATTACCCCCTCCCCCTCCCCC
>NW_006264322.1:0-691 GCF_000469605.1 Apis dorsata | reverse complement strand
TTTTTGATGTTTTAGATTTTTAGATTTGAGATTAAATTCATTTCTTATTCTCTTTCATTCTTTATTTTTTTATTTTATAGTAGTTAGCTTTTGTGTTATATTTTTTTTTTATGTTTTCATTATTCATTATTTATGTGATTACAATGTTAAATTTTTTTTTTTTATATATTCATTTTTCCAATTACATTACATGTATCTATCAAATTCTATTTATATATTTTAAATTTTTTAAATTTATTTAACTTTAATGTTTTTCTCCTTTTATATTTTAATTCTGTTTATCTCAATATAAAATATTTTATTTATGTTTCAATCTTTCTTATAAATATCTTTGAATCTTATGTTAAATAAGTTTTTTGTTTTTTTTTTTTTTCAGATTTAATCAATTTTAATGTCAAATATTCTTTTGTGTTTTAGTTTTTTCTTTTATTGATTTTTGTGTTGTTCTCTTTTTTCTTTTTTTTTTAATCTCAAATTTATTTATTTTTTTTAAGGTTAATTTAATTTTAACTCTTGTGTTTCAATTATCTTAAATTTAGTTAGTTTTATATTATTTTTTTTTTATTTTTTGAATTTTCATGAATTGATTTAAGTTTTTTGTTAAATTTCTCTTTTGTGTTTTACTTTTATTTAATTAATCTTTATATTGAATTTGTTCTCTGTATTATAATTATTTTACTATCTTCGTTAA
>NW_006264321.1:401-2663 GCF_000469605.1 Apis dorsata | reverse complement strand
TTATATATGAATCATTTTAAATTATTTAATATCACATATAAATATAAATATAATATAAATAAAATATAAATATTAATGTATATTAATTAGTTTTAAACTCCTAAAAAATAAAGTTTAAAAAAGATCAATTGACAAATAACACATTCTTTCTCATTATTTTAATAATTTTATTTTTTATTATATATACATATATTAATTTTATTTTATAATAAAATATATTTTTTTAATATTATAATTATTATAATATATTATTACATCTATAAATATTTCTAAATTAAGAATATTTTTAAATTAAAAAATAATATTTTTAAGTTTGTTATTAATTTATTTTTTATTTATTATAGGTATAATAGTTTTATAATGAATAATGTTTTAATATAATAAAATAATTGCTATTATATTAAATTATAATTTAATATAATCATTTAGTGATGAAACAATCTCAGATTAGTATGAATTAATACTATTTTATGTTCATCACAAGCTTGTATTATTGCTTCATCATTTACAGAACCAGAAGGACTTGCAATATATTTAACACCACTCTGTAATTAAATAATTTTTTAATTAATAATTTTAAAAATGAATGATGTAATAATTAAATTACGTACTAATTTAGCTCTATCCACATTATCTCTAAATGGAAAAAAAGCATCACTACTCAGAACAATATTGTCTGCTTTTTTTATCCATTCTATTCTTTCACTTTCTAAGAGTTTCTGTGGCACTTCCTCATACATTGCTATCCAAGAAGCTTCATCCATATCTTTTCCAATAAATCCGTTTACATAATTATCAATAGCATTTGAAATTTCTGCTCTTTTTACATTTTTCTTAAATTTCATATTAATAACTTTAGGATGTTGTCGAAGCCACCTGAAAATAATATTATATTATATCATTCCATAATATTAATAAATATCAAATATTGAAAATATAATATACCAATTATCAGCTTTATCACCAGCAAGTCTTGTACAATGAATCCTTGATTGCTGCCCTGCACCAATTCCAATTACTTGCCCGTCTTTTGCATAGCATACTGAATTACTTTGTGTATATTTTAAAGTAATAGTAGCTACAATTAAATCTCTCATAGCAGAATCAGAAATAGTTGTGTATTTTTTGGTTACTATATTAGAAAATATATTTCTATCAATAATTGCATCATTACGTTTTTGTTCCATAGTTAATCCAAATAAAACTCTATATTCCATTTGAGGTGGCATATAATTTGGATCAATTTGAAGTATACAATATGCACCATTTTTTTTCTTTTTTAAAATTTTGAGCGCATTTTCTGAATAATCAGGTGCAATAATGCCATCAGAAACCTCTCTAAAATTTTTTATAAATATACAAATATAAATAATTTGTTCATTTCATTTTTTGATTATAAGATATATTACCTAGATATAATTTTAGCAGTAACTTCATCACATGTATCTGATAATGCTATAAAATCTCCAAAACTAGACATTCTATCGGCTCCTCGTGCACGCGCATAAGCAGTTGCTAGTGGTGTAAGCTGGTCTAATAAGTCATCTACTTGACATAATTTTGCTTGTACTATGTTTAATGGTACAGCAACTGCTGCTCCAGCTGGACTAACATGCTTAAAAGATGTTGCAGCTGGTAAATTTAGAGCTATTTTCAATTCTTTTACTAATTGATAACCATTTAATGCATCACAAAGATTAATAAAACCTGGAGAACCATTTACTATTGTTAATGGTAATTTATCTAAAGTTGTAAAAATTTGTGCAGGTTTTTGATGTGGATTCATTCCATATCTCAATGTCAATTGAGAAACTTCATTACTATATTGTTTACGGAAATAATCTGAGATTGCATTATCATATTCTGCTGTATGGGTGAATGCTTTAAGTGCTAATAATTGTCTAAAAATATGAGAGAAATTATTAAAAATATAGAATAAATTACTTTCTCTATTAAAATTTATTTTAATAAAATATATATATATATATAAATACCTAGTTTTTAAAGAAGTATCTTTATTAATAGAAGATTGCATTTCTTTTCCAACTTTTTCATAATCATTAGGATCACAAATAACTGTTACTCTATTATGATTTTTAGCAGCAGCTCGTAATAAAGTTACTCCACCAATATCTATGTTTTCTATTGCATCTTCAATTTTTACTTCTAATTTTGTAACTGTATTTACAAATGGATATAAGTTACATACCACAAGTTGAATAAATTCATAATTTTGTTTATGAAGTTCTTGCTGATCTGACT
>NW_006264321.1:0-293 GCF_000469605.1 Apis dorsata | reverse complement strand
TGAATCTAGCTAATATACCTATAAAATAAAAAAAATTCTTATATAATATTATCTATGTAATATTAATAATAATAATAATAATAAATATAATAATAAAATATAAAATATAAATATAATAATAATATAAAAATATAATAATAAAATAAATAATATTAAAAATAAATTTAAATATATAAATTCATTCATACCGGCATGAACAGCAGGATGAAGAGTTTTAACTCTTCCATTAAGCATTTCAGGAGCACCAGTAATATTAGAAATATCTTTTACTGGAAGATCAGCATTTCTCAAAG
>NW_006264320.1:0-1433 GCF_000469605.1 Apis dorsata | reverse complement strand
TATAAAAATATATAAAATATAAAATATATAAAAATATTATATATTAAAAAAAAAATTATTTAAATTTTATCATTAATTTCTAAATAATAAAATATAAATTGCAATAAATATAATAATATAGCAAATTATAATTAAATTATATACATTATAATAATATAAGAGTATATAATAATATATAATATACTATAAGACATATAATGTAAGATAATAAAAAAAATTATAAATACAATATGTTTCCGAAATTAATGATGATACAAGCAACTGATGATTCTATTCTAAAAATAAATCGAAAAAAAAAGAATATTTTTTCGTTTTTTTTTCAAATAAATTGAAGTTTAACATTTTTTAAATACAAATGAAATTAGTTATTTTTCAATTAGATACAAATAAATAATAGACGATTATTGTACATGTCTTTGTACATGTAAAAATAAACGAAAAATATAAAATAAAATTTGATCGCTTATGTCTCTATTTTTGAGAAAATTAAAATTGAATATTTACAATCAAAAAGCAATAGTATATAAAAGACGAATTTTCAAATTGAATTTTTTGAAAAATTGATTTTTAAATAAAAAAAATTATTTTATATTTTTTGTTTATTTTCATATAGAATTATTTTCTGTAATTTATTAAAAAAATATCTAATTAGAAAATAACATATTTCACTTGAGAATTTTTTAAATTTGATTTATTTAAAAACAAAATCTTAAACAAAAAAAATTTTTTTTTTTTATTTTCGCCATGCAGATTATATCATAATTATAGTGTTCATAAGATGCGTATAAATAATAGCAAATATTTTATTATATAATAAAATATAACTGCACTGCATAAGATAATTTTTATTATTCATAAAATCCTAAAATTTATAATTAGAATATTTTACAAATTTTTTATCATTTGAAAAATACGTAATTCCAAAAATTGTGTAAAAATATATTTAATCTCCTTTCATATTATAATATAATATAAAATATTATAATAAATATTATAATAAAATATAAAATTTTTTTTATTTCATTTTAAACAACTTTGGAGAAAGTACTATATAGTTGAAAACATAAGGACAGGAAATTCGAGAACAAAACTAATCGTTCGTCGCAATCTAATCGCTAATCTTGGATACACTTGCAATGCAGTCATGCAGTTTGTCGACCTAGTAACCTACAGTTATCCGTTTCACATTTAATTAAATACAAAACAATTATTAACACATCTTATGAATATTATAATAATTTGTTTGTGAGGAATTGTATCAGAATAATTTTTCATTTTTAAACAATTAAATAAATATTAATATAATAAATTCATTTATAAAATATATAATCTATTACAAATAATAAACAAAATTTTAATAATTTACTTACTAATATGAATATATATTATATATATAAAATAATCATAAATAACTTATCTATAATATATATATA
>NW_006264319.1:7591-10195 GCF_000469605.1 Apis dorsata | reverse complement strand
ATATAAATCAATATTCTAAATTTCATTGTAATTAAATATAATATAATTTGATAACAAATTTTACATTTATCAAATAAAATAAAAGATATAATAAATCTGGCGATTAACTCTTTCACCGATTTTAATAATCTTGAAATATATATAGTAAAAAATATTACTCTAAACAATTTTTTTTATGTATACCATCTATACAATCTTTGTTTTCAAGGTATTTGGTAAAAACTATATACAATTATATTATATTTAATTCTGCCTATATTTGTAATACAATACAAGCATAACTGAAATTTCAGTTGCCTGATGATCAGTTTTCATCTATCAGTTTTGATTTTTTATCTCTGTATTACATTTCATGAATTTAAAATATACAAATTCCATTACATAACTTCATATGCAAAGCTATAAAAAATGTTTTTAGAAATTTTATTTTAGTATCAATCTAACTATTATTATTTAATGTAGTGTATTACGAGCTTGGATAATTTACGATCGACCGAAGTTACAATTAGATTCTTATAGCGATGTATATGCAGTTGTGAACGCAGTATGGAATAAAATTTATCCAATCTTCGTTTATATAAACTATAAAGAAAAGATAATAATTAGATTCTATTCATTCTATTCATATTTTATTCGATCATTGTAAAATAGCTTGGCATTTGATCATATGCTGTTATCAGCACACATATATAGGCAAAATTTAATTATAACTATAAACATCTAAAAAAATTAAATCGATGGATTATCATATTATATAAAAGGAAAAAATTATTTTCTACAATATATTTAAATATCATCAAAATTACGAATGCGTCCATTTTTTAAATGATTAATCTATATAATATTATAACAAAATATTTATAATAAACATGAATATTTCAATTTTTATATTATTAGCGAAGAAACTTGTTCAAAAACCTGTCAATGTTCCTCCAATTTGCGATATCCAATCAAAAACATTCCATTCAAAACAGCAAAACCGTTGAGTTTTTGCAGACACCCAGCAATTTACTCGAAGATCGAATTTAATCTGAATAGATAGGTATTCGTGTTATCCTCATGCGTGACTCATGTTCTTGAATGCAATTGCACGTTCGTGACAATCTTCTCTTCTTGTTTTTTTATTGTTTACGACTTTAATCGTTAAATCGCATGGCATCCGGTGAATATGGTACGCCGAATCGTACCAAGTGATCAAAAAGGAGAAGGGATTCGTCCACTCCACTTGAATTGTGCGCATGCGTTTGACTTGAAGTTCACTTCGCATCGAGGCAAATGAACGTGCGTATTCATCAACCATTTAGATTGAATGAAACATAATTCTACCGCGCCAATCAACAACGAGCGTTCCTATCGACCGTAAGAAGCCTTTAGTCTTCCTTTGAAAGCAAACACCATTTTCCTGGCATGAAATAATAATACTCAAGGATAGATTTTCACGAAAGGAAATAGAAATCTGATAAATTTGAGATAAATTCATTGAATTCCGTGAATTTGTTGTATGTTCGATTTTCATGAGTTTGATTTTTTGAAATATTATTAAGTTAATATTTAATATCTTAGTTTCATAATTATGGTATATTAAATTTTAACTCGAGAGATGTTATTTTTGAATAATTATCTTTTTATGATAAATTTCTCACTTGATTTCCGATATCTCCTCGTAAATATTCTCCTCCGTGCCGTATCGTGTCATGTACGTATGCCTTTTGAATGAATCCGGACGCACTTGTTGTTGTTGCTGCTGCTGTACACGATTCAGGCTCACTTCCGCCGGATATGTGCTGTGCAGCCGACTCGGACCAGGTTCGAAGTAAGCATACGAATAATCCTGAAGGGGATGCTGGTGAGTTGGATTCGTCATTGCGGACGCCACAGGACCAGGATCCACTAATCCAGTGCAAGCCATCTGAAAAAAGCGAAAATAATGATTAATTCATAAATAATAATAATATAAATAATAATAATAATTGATTGAACAGGAAGTTATGATAATAATATATTTTCGAAAAATAAAATTTTTAATTTTTAACTAAAATATTGTGGAATCTTTGAAAAATATTATTATAATTTTTATTTAATCATAATTTTATTTTTAAAAATAGTTATAACTAATGTTATAAATATTTAGTAAAGTATTATAAATAATTAGTAAAATACTTTTATGATAATAAATTACAATATTAAAAAATATAATTTTTGAAATATATTTTTAATAATTTTTAATTGTTAAAATTATTTATACAATATATAATTATATTAATTATTTATATATTAGATTGTATAATACAATAGATTGTGTAATATTAAATATTATATATGAAAAATATTTTTTACAGAGATAAATCAAACTTTGTAAAGTAAAATTATTTACATTATACATTTACATTTTTTTATTATTATATTAATTATATTATTATTAATTTTTTACATTAATTTATTATATTAATTTTTACTTTAAATATGAATAAACTTAAATAAACTTGAAATATAAATATTAAAAGAATGTTGTCTGTATTTGTATCTAATTATTTATTTATCAATTCAAATATTTTTATGGTTTTTCATTAATTGATCAATTAATAAGATATTTAATAAAAATAA
>NW_006264319.1:2809-7068 GCF_000469605.1 Apis dorsata | reverse complement strand
TAATAAATTATAAATATATATAATAATATATTATATAATAATATATATTATATAATAATATAATAAATTATAAATATAATTATAACAATATTATATCTTATATATATTACATAAAGAAATAAAATTATGCATATTTGTGCATGAGAATATTTCAAGCAATTCAGTAGATATGTTTTATAATTCATTAAAAATTGAATTGATTCAAAAATGTTGCAATATATAACATTGCATACCGCAAATTATACCTGACTGTGAGGCGGTGGATAAGGTGGAGGTGGTGGAAACTCCAGGTTGACTCTTCGCGGTGTCGGAACACCCGACGCCATTCCTGGTCCCCCTAAAGACGAAGCCATGATGCATCGTTCCGATTATTGGCTAATTAATGCGCTTCTTTTTCATTGTTTTTCGATATTTCTGTAAAAACCATACCGGCTATCATTATTGTTAATTTTTAGTAAACGAATTGCTGAATTGCATTATTGATTGAGTGTAATTACTAACATATTTTATAAAACCTACTAATTTAAAAAAAAAATCAAATTAAAATTTTATTAATTTAACAATTTTACTATAAAATCAATAATGTAAATAAAATTAATTTTAATTATTATAACTGTTAATTGTAATTGTAAATTAATAGAAGAAAATTAGCAATATTAAATACAAATGAAAAATAATTTTAAACTTTTAAATGTTATGTATATTTCTTATTTCATATATATATTTTTTAATATCCTAGATCTTTATCCTAAAATCAAATAATTTAAAAATCAAAACTATTCTAGTTGTCTATAATCTAACGATAAATGTTAAGTATATACATATTTAATCTTTTCACATGAAATTTATACATATAACTATAAACATAACCTCAATGTAATAGTTGAAGGTTAAAGAAAAAAGTATCAATATCTTTATCCTTATCTTATTAATTCAAATTAAATTTTAAAATATATTTGAATATTCTGAAATTAAATAACGAATTCAAAATTATTATGATTATTTAACGATGCCAATAACAAATTAAATATCTTTTAAAATCTATAACCACAAACATAACCTCATAATATCATATATAAATATTCTCAATTTGTCTTGTATTTTGATTTTGTACTAAATCATCTTTTTACGAATTCTATGAATATTTAATTTGTTTGTAAATTTATAAAAACAAAATATAATATCATAAAAAAAATTCATATCTATTACATTGCTCTATTACATATCTGTTCTTTAAAAAATAATTCACAAAAATATGCAACGAGCATATGTGATTTTCAAAACAATTTTCAATGGAAAATATGTAATTGAATAATAATAATTTTCGGCGAAAATTCAATTATCTAAATATTTCTAAAAACTCTTTAAAAATTTTCTAGAAGAAAAAAGGAATTAATCTTACATTCAATGCAAATGAAATAAAAATGAAAATAAAAGCATTTACAATTTAAAAAAGAAATTTTAACGCTCAGTCTCTCTTTTTCATGGTTGAGCAAAAGTTTTGAATATTTGAATAAGAAATGGAAGAAATTTTTAAGAGTTATTCAAGAAATTTCTTCGTAAACGGATTCGTGTGCGCATCTAGACGAGGAACAAAATTAAAAGAAGAAACAATCTCATGGTAAATGTTGGATAAGATCGTATACAATGTCTCCTATACAGAGAAAAAAAAAGAAGACAGGTGTGAGACGTGATGCTGTAAGCACTCGACGATTGAGATTCAAAACACAGTATATAATTTACTAACGGCGTTAACACATGCAAAGACGTGCAATAATGTTTGCTGGATGTGAGATATAGCTAACAAGATAAACGTGTTGTTATTTGCAACATACATGTATTCTTTGCATCTTACAATAATAACGAAAGAAATTAATTAGTTCATTTATCATGATATCGATGATCACGATAATCAATTTGAAGAAATATAGATATAACATTTATTATATTATAAAAATGTAAAGAATAAATAACATTCGAAATTACCAATATTAATGATGATCTCAAGAAGATAGTAAAAATCCCAATTCAAGAAATTATAGATAATACTTGCTTAAGCAAGAAATATTCTTTCCTTAATAAATTTATATTTACTTGATATATATACATCTAAATGAGAATTATCTACCAAAAATGATCATATTTGAATGAGTTTAAATTTTATAATTATTGATAATATGATTACAAAAAAAGGCAAATCTTTTGTCTATTTTGATATTTCATATGAATATATATAAAAAATGAAATAAATAAAAAAATATAACAATCACAAAATTTCTAGAATGAAATTTCTCTTGAAAAATGTGTAACAGATCAAAAAATGTCTGTATTAAGCGAAATATAAGCGAAATATTCAAATAATAAAATATACATATATATAAGAATAAAGAGATCAAAATGAAGAAACAATAGGCAATATATCTTATATAATAAACAATTAATTTCTATTTTCACTTACTTAATATATCATTTATTCAATAATTATCTAGTAAAATGATTTGGTTAAATTCATAATATTTTTTCAATCAGCATATCGATCGAAATTATTGATATTGAAGTGGCAAATTATATGCATACATAAAATAAGAAAATAGTAGGTAACAGTATATTGCTATACAGCAAGACCTTGAAATATTTTTCTCTGGTAGTTATATATTGCTTTTTTCTCGTTTTCATATTTCTAACTCGTTCATTAAACGCGAATGTATCGATATTGAATATATTTATTGACTTTCGTTATGGTAATGTGATTGATTGGAAACATATTCAAATATGCATTGAATATTCATCTTTTAATATAAAATTTGTATAAATCTATTAAATTTAAATATATGAATATATAACAGACTAATAAAAATATTTCACTACATTGACCAATACAATGTTGACTACAATGTCAAATATAACGCTTATTTGAATATTTAGGTTAACTTTTTTTATGTCAAATTTAACGGAAATATTAAATTATATGAAAATATTTCTTCAAACATTTCCTTTATAATAAAAATTATAATGATATTAATAAAATAATTCTATAAAGAAATTCACCACATCCGTTTTATATTAATCAATTTAATAAATTATTATATTTGCTTTAATTACATAGTCTGTATAGTTGCTCTTGTGACTTTCAAGAACTTTAAACAGTTATTGTTTCCTTACATTATAAACCGCGATCTTAGTTGAATTTATTCTTTTGATAAGAATCGACAGAAGAATGGAATCCTATCTTGTAAATATTTGCGATAAAGTTTACGTGTAGTCACAATATTAAGCCTCTAATATTAACATTTTCATTCAATATTCCCTATTCCTATTCACTATTATTATCAATTTGCTCGTATTGTTTACTAAATTCTTCGATAGAAAAACAAATAATAGAATATTTAAATAGATTAAAATAATTATATTAAAATAATTACATCATAGAGTGTTTAAATTGAATGTCAAATAATAATATATCAAATAATATATTATACATTTGAAATTTCAAAAGTTCATTTAAATTTTTTTATATAAACTATAATAATATAATTTCTACACACAGATTGTTTACAAATAAGTTTTATAAAAATATATATAATATATGTATAGCATAATATATAGAATATATTAATATATATATAATATATATTATAAAAAATACTGCGTAATATATCATAAATATATTTCATACATTTTTGCATTGTATATTTTGATATATTGATAATATTATCGATAAAATATGATTTCTCATATTGAAATATTATTTCCGATATGTCTCGTGCCTCGTCATGAATATATATGTATTTTTGGATAGGATCCAAAAAATCCAAAATGATATAAATGAAGAATCATTAATGAGAATTTCAAGTGATACTGAAAATACTTGATCATAAGTGTAATGACTTCCACATTATGATTAGCCAAAAAAAATGCATTTCTAAAATTTTACTATAGAAAGGAAAGCTTTCACGCGACGACGTTTTATCCTGAATTAAGCTGAAAGAGAAGCTTTTCACAATCAAAGCGTGTCTAATGTGATTAGATCTGGTTTTTGGATTACTATTTGCACTCAATTACTTGATTTTATATCAATCAATTATTTTCTAGTATTATTTAAAGATTATATTAAAAAAATCATGATTATTGATTTCTCTCAATAATCATGATCATAACTTGTAACATTTCGCGTAACGATCTATTATAAAATACAATACACATAATACAGTACACAGAACACACAAAATAAGTAATGGTATTTCGAAATAAGAAAATGA
>NW_006264319.1:0-2344 GCF_000469605.1 Apis dorsata | reverse complement strand
ATATATATATATATATATATATATATATCGTGATATGATCTATATATTAAAAAAATCAAAATTTATTTGAAAGAAATATTATCAATCAAATAAGTAATTTAATAATTTAATAATATCATAACAGAATTAATGAAGAATTTATTAGAATTTATTAGAATATTTTTTTTTAACTTCATAATCTTTTTTAATGACGATAAGACTGTTCGTTTAAACTGTTAATTGAAACGATTAGACCGCTTAATAGATAGTGATGATTTCATATACTGGAAACAACATGATGTGAAAGAACTCTACTTGAAATAAAATAAAATAAGAATAATAACATAATAACATCAATATACTTGCCGTTCGGAGAAGAGGTATGCTTAAAAGTCAATCCTCATCTCGTTAAGTAATTGGCCGTTGTGAATCCATTTGAAATTCAAAAAAAAGATCCGACGACTGTTTCACAACGTAAACACACTCACGAAGCAAAGATTAGGCCACACACAGGCAGAAAACACAGGGAACCATTCGTTCGCGCCTCGTGCTTAGATAGTTTTGCGTTCGCTCATTGTTGAATGTGGCCAAGCACGCCCCCTTGAGAGACTGGTCGACTGAGGAATGGAGCAGAGAAAAGAGCGACAAAGAGAGAGTTAAACGGAGATAGAGACAAAAACAGAAAGAGAAGATTGCAAAGCGAAGATAGGTACAGGATGGTTGAAGGGAATTCAAGATGAAAGGAGCGAAAGAATACGAGGCGACGACACAAATCGAATGAAACGCATCAATTGCACAAATTTTTTAAATCACGTACACTGATACACTTCATGACTTTGTATAAATAGATAGTCATCTATCAAGACAAATTTTCAATGAGCACTTCAACCACCGCGATGAAAACGAATCGACAATTAGAACGATCTGAGACACATATTACAATATTTTCTCAAGAAATGAAGATTAACAAATGATATTGATTAATTATAATGATGAAATTTGTTTCATGCGATAAACACTGCTTAAGGGAAAGATATATATACCCTTGCTCTGGGAGATTCGTGCGTTTCCTTGGCTACCATGATCCAGTATCGATCGATGTTCTCACGCACGCTTTAGAAACACCCTTCTTGAAATCATTAAATGTTAAAATCGTAATGGATGAAATTTTTATAAAAAAATTTTTAACGGAACACAATAGTAAACACTTGCGTTAACGAACATTCGCAGTATGAATACACATTTCTTCGTTTTACAAATCTCTCTAACTCAACACACAAAGCGTTCCTCCTTGATCGCGGTCTGGCCTCTACTGAGAAACAAGTACGCCAGGGGGCAGTCACGAGCAAGCGGTTCTCGAAGCTGGGAGCCTGAAAACCGTCTTCAGAAATCCCCGGTACCCGTTCATGCACGGTTCCATGGATGTATGAGCCAAACGAGCAAGCAAACCAAGTACGATCCACCCGCTCACCTCGCTATTCGGACTTGAGACGACGACGTTCCATTGTTTCGTTGTCTCCTGGCCCGGGAGCGTAGCACACAGACAGATACGGCTGCAGTAGCGCACGTGCACGCCCGCCCAATACACGCTAATCTTGGCACATGTACGACCAGGTTAAGAAGCACGTACACGCGGACGCGACCGCACACTCTCCGCTATAAACCGACCGACCAGTCACGCACGATCTCTCGTTCGTGTATGAATGCTGTAGTCCGGTTACCACCAGACTCGAACCCATCACGAACACAGGCTAACTTATGGACACACACATATTCGTGCGCGTTTGCTCTTCGGTCGCTCACGAACGAAAAACCAATCACAGTGCTTTGAAGTACCGATGGAAATTTATTATATTCTCTTCTTACCACTTAGTCTTTTCTTCTCAATTTTGCAATCATTTCAGTCAATTTTACGTCCATGAAGAAGTATTTATTACCAACAATTTAATATTGGAACTCCAATAAAGGAAAAACAAAAGAACTAGAAAATAACGAACGAAACAAGAAAACGTGATGCTTGGAGAAATATGAGAGAGATGGAGAGATAAAGAGGAGATAAGTGGGTGGGAGCTAGGTAGAATATAGTGGGAGAAGACAATGTCAAGTAACCAAACTTGACTCTCGATGAATTTGCATTTTCATTTGTTTGTTCAAGTAACAGAAAATTTGTTTCTTCTTTATATATATATATATATTACTTAGTATTGATAATAAAGAAGCATAATAATAGGAATCATATATATACGTACATAGACCTTGAAAATGAAAAATAATCGTATTTTTAATACTCATGATAACAGTATTTATATTCTTATTTTTCAGAATTTGTATCCTTGTAAAAATATGATATATATATATATATATA
>NW_006264318.1:0-891 GCF_000469605.1 Apis dorsata | reverse complement strand
AAGTTAATATTAACACGCATATATATATATGTTTTTTATTTTCACATTTAAATAAATTTTAAAATATTTAAATCATTTAATAAAAATATTAAAAAATAGATGAATTATGGCGTCCTTTTAACTTTGATCATTATTTAATTAATTCAATAATAATTATTTGAAATTCAGATATTATTATATAATAAAATAATTATAATAATATTATATTATTAATTTTAATAATATAAAATTATATTATAAATTTTATTTTTATTAAATTTCGATTATTAGAAACATTTACAGTAATATTGTTTTCGTTATAAAAAAATGTTAATTGATTCAACGAAAAAATTAATTAATTTAATTTTTTTAATTTTTATTAAATTAATTAATTTAATTTTTTAATTACTATTAAATTAATAAATTTAATTTTTTAAATTATAATTTAAAAAACGAAGATTTTAACAAATAAAAATTTAATTACAAACGAAAGTTATAAATTCTAGATTTTCTTTTTATAATTGTTTTTCATTTTATCAAAATAAAATTTAAATAAATTGTTTCAATATTTTTTTTTATGAATGATTTATGAATGATTTAGAATAATAAAGACAATTTAAATGATATAATATAATTTTAAATACTGAAGAATTAAAATATTAAATTGAAAAATTCTTTTGTTTGAAAATATTGTTTTTTATGTTGCAAATACTATCCTTAAAAAATTAATTAAAATTAGTTAAATTTCAAAATGTAAAATGTTAGAAAAAATATAATATGTAAATACTTAAAAATTATAAAATGTTGAAATGATTGGAATATTTTAAAATTTAAAAAATTTTAAAATTTAAATAAAAAAATAATTTATACTTATATTTAAAAAAAATTAATTTAAAATAAAAAAACTAATAA
>NW_006264317.1:377-626 GCF_000469605.1 Apis dorsata | reverse complement strand
TTGATGAATTTCAACCACCGAAGATTAAGACTAAGGCTAAAAAAAAAAACGTA
Source organism: Apis dorsata (assembly GCF_000469605.1). Taxonomy (NCBI): domain Eukaryota; kingdom Metazoa; phylum Arthropoda; class Insecta; order Hymenoptera; family Apidae; genus Apis; species Apis dorsata. The sequence goes on along the minus strand of NW_006264317.1, from coordinate 573 downwards.
AAAAAATCATCGGTTACCCCGAATATGTACCATCTAGAAACGATCTAGTTACTTTTTATCTCGAGATAAACGCATAATCGGAACAATTGCAATGATAGATTTGTTGGCCAATGTTACGGAATGGATGATGGAGACGCCATCGACGGCGCCTCCTCGTCGCTACGGCCGCTACAAGAAAAAAGAATGTTGTGACGAT
>NW_006264317.1:0-285 GCF_000469605.1 Apis dorsata | reverse complement strand
ACGGAACGCGAAATGAAGGGCAATGACACGTGCACAACGGAATGCAGGACACGATTCTTCTTGGTGTCGTATCGTCTGCATTGTGCGTTTGCCCGATGTGTGTTGCCTGCTGGGATTGCTGCCTGATTCCAATATTTACAACAATAAATATTTGCAAGAAATATCGCGAGAAATATCTCTCACCCCGCTCTAACCTGCGCTGTGATTCGGCCTTGTGACGAATAATCTCCCTCGACTCTTATATCCCTACTCTGCACGTGTATATATATATATATATGAAATACA
>NW_006264316.1:39678-39934 GCF_000469605.1 Apis dorsata | reverse complement strand
TATATATATATATATATATATATATATATATATATATATATATATACACACATATCCTATTGATCGAGGGGAAAAAATGAACGAAGATACTTGGATGTGAAATCTATTTTTACCCTTATAAAGTTTCACGCCAAGTCTCGTAATTTCATTCCCTATAGCCGGCGGATAAATCGAGGAGAGCCAACAATCATCTCTCCTCCTTATTCCCCCGCAGCGGAATCACATAGGTCGATCTTTCTCCGATTCGTCTGGACGC
>NW_006264316.1:35334-39435 GCF_000469605.1 Apis dorsata | reverse complement strand
TCTCTCTCTCTCTCTCTCTCTCTCCTTTCTCTCTCTCTCTCCCTCCTTTCTCTCTCTCTCTCTCTCCTTCCTTTCTCTCTTTTTACCAACATTTGATAACATTTGATAACATAGATCGAGTAACGTTGCTTTAAAATAAATTTTTACGCGTACATCGACACTCGTGTCTATTTGTCAAAGAGCAAAACGTGTCCCCTCTTTATTACGATGTATCGCTCAAATTTTTCGTGCGAACTGGCGCTCCGCCACGCGTATAACGCGATAATATATGCTCCACGCACGCTCGATATATAATAACGTGGCTCATCGAAATTAAGTTACATCCCGAGAGGAATAAACTTGGGAGTCGGGCAGGCTTTAAACCGACAACCTGTCTGAATCCATTTAGCGAGGTGGATGATGGTGAAGTATCGCGCGCGTGCATGCGTGTTCCAAACGTCGGACAGGATTTTCCCGAGAAAGTGGAAGGAGGTTGAAAGGGAGCCGGTTAAAGGGAGGCGAGGATGCGGTGTGCATTTGCATAAGGCGAGCTTGAAACGGCGGCATAAGGACGACGAAGGAAGGAAGGAAATGCCGATCGATCTCCTCCAACGACGTTATTTTCACGGTGCCTCTTGAATATTCATAAAGCGATGATTTGTGCTTTATTGTCGCCCTCCCTCCTTGTTCGGATTTTTCCGTTTTCTCCGATTCATTTTCTCGGTTTTCGATTGGTTCTTTTCATTTCTTTCTTTCTTTCTCTCGTATCCTCCCTCGCGATATTCGTAACGAATGATCGAAGTCGCTCTTTCTTTCCACTCGACGAATTTATATTATTCGTCGCTGGCCACTTTGCCGCGTTATCGCGGCGTTATCGCGTCACGATCATCGATAACCGATTTTTCCCTCGAGATTTTTCACTCCATGATCCGCGCTCCTCCTTGCGAGCAATCGAACACGAGTTCGAGCAGTGCGGTGGCCAATTTTCAAAGCAACGTAATCGTGGAATCGCGCAACGTTGTAAACGTTAAACTTGGGTTTCGCTTTGGGCCCAGTTAATCCGACGATCGATGTTCCCGCGATCCGGTACGAGATTCGACCGTACTGTAACAAACCGGGGGAGGGGGGAAGAAAGTTTTCAGGAATTGGAAACTTTTGCCGTTCCGTGCACTCCACTTAATCGGTGACTGGATGGGAAACGGTGGAGAACCGATCTTTCTTCGGAACGCAGACAACAGTCTTCGTGATTAAGTTTCTCGTTCATCGAGGAATCATCTTCGTTTATCATTCGGACGAGGAGAATTACGTTTTTGAAGAAGTTGGTGGCGCAAGTTGACGATCCCAAGGGAAAACAACGTCCGTTCTTGTTCTAAAAATTTGCTCGGCGCGAAGAAGCGAAGATCCGCGAAGAGATATATGTGCCCCGTTTAGCGAAGAAACTAGTTTTATTCCCTTGGATTTATCCTTGAAAAGTTTCTGCTGTTGGTTAACGTATTCCCATGCTTGAATAATGCCTCGGTTTTTTTTCGAATACGTGGACAAACACGGGAAATGGATCGATGAACGAATCGTATCCGCCTTGTTTCTTTTATGTTTTAAATACCTTTCAGATCGATCATTATTCGCTTCCTCTGTAAAAATATTAATACTTTATCGTGGAACGTATGCATAAGAGGAAAGGAAAGTTACTAAGGTGAAAACAAATTGACAGGGATAGCGTAGATAAAACTAGATAATCAAATTTTCGCGCTTGTTGGATAGACTGTAAAATGAAATTCCTGTTCGTTTGTTAGGAATATTGTTCTCGGGATGAAAACTTGTTTGAATATCATTGGTAGTTTCCGTATTGTATTTCCATATCGTTACGGCCCGAGTGATCCTTCAAGTTCCATCTGACAGGTTTACGGTTTATTTGGGAAGGGATAAACAGGTAAATCTCGATGAACGGTACGGAATTCGCCGTCTGCCTTATTCTTAGTTTACCCTGGTTTATTTAAATATAGAAGGAACAAAAGGAATCGCGGTGAATGGAAGATCAAATATTTACCAGGGAAGTGCTAGTTTTACCTCGACCATACATGACCTGTCTTGCGTGAGAGAGGACGCGAACAAGTAAATGCACAGCCATGATAAAGTTTGAATAACGGAAAAACCGTAGAAATTCGAAGTGTTGGTCTGCGTGTTGGCAGAAATAATTCTTTCGTTCTCTCCCTTTAAAGCATATCATCCGATATTCCATTCATAATAAATTAACCATTTTTTAAATTTCCACCCATACGACATTTGCCTCTTAAAACGATTAAAATTTTTATTCTTTAACGGTATCTATCTATGCCATCTACCATCGAATGAAAAATCGTTGAAGTTTAATTCCTCTGTTTCCTGATTTTTGAATAATTTCCCAAGCAACCCGGTACCCCAGACTCGATTGTCGAGGCTCCTTTCGTTTTATTCTCGAGTGGTCTTATCTATGGTCGAGACGTTTACGAATTCAAGAGCCGAGGAAGCGCTCGCTCCGCTTGGACGTATTTTACCCGCATTTAAATCTCATTCCCGAGGCTTCTCATCTCGCCTTTCTATACTCGTAATATCTCGCAATTCTTCCGAGAGAAGAATATCAGTAATCGGAGATCACCGCGAATATCCCTCCATTTATTCAAAACTTTGTTTCGATTGGAACGTTCAAAAAAAGAAAAAGAAAAAGAAAAAGAAACCAGTCTCTTATAGTATTCCAAGTTGTCGTGGACCAGATTCGGATGGAACGTGCCGCTGCAATGTTCGTGCATCGATGTTTCCGCCGCGTCAATTGACCGCGATTTATACATATGTAACAGGGAAGATGAAGTCAGTCCGTGAAATATGGATAATCGGTCGCTAATGATCGTTTGTAACTGGCGAATTTGCGGCAACCACCTTATCTCGTTCCACGACCACGTTATCCCATCGAAACCCATAGTCCATCTCGGAGATCCTTCGTTGTATCTTCAACGCCAGTGCCAACAATGTGACAATAATTTGCGCAGAAAGAGACTGCATCTAAGGGTAGTAACGCGTTTGAATATCGAGTTGAGCTGATCGAAGCAACGCTCTGTCTCCTGCATTAGCTTATATCATTGACATTTCGTTGATAATGATATACTCTGACCGTGATACGCTATTTTAAATATCATCGAAAGAGTCTTTGCTCGATTGTAACCTTACAATCTTTCGATCGTTTTATCTTTCGTTCTCAAATGTGGGTTCTTCGATGCACGCCGTGATCTAAGAAGAAAGCGTAAAATTTATAAATGGAAACTTGAAACGTTGAAAAGGAATCTGTAGCGAACTCGAAGAAATCCAAATTCAGTGATTGAAATTCAGAAAAAAATTAAATTTCAGTAGGCGTGATAAAAGAAAGGAAAGGCTTGGCGAGGCAAGATTAGTTTCCAAATAGAAAAGAAAGGAAATATTTACTTGATACAAATCCGTTTTCGAGTTTATGCTTTCGATCGACTCAATGTCTTCTATGATGATTCCGGTAAGCTCCCATCGTGCGCCAGATGGTACAGCGAAGATTTGGCTGATCCGCTCGGAACGAGACTACTACTGGCTTCCTTTGAATACCGTCTCGACAATGCTCAGGGGCGTAGATAAAGGTGAAAGTAGATGGGCCACTCGAATTTTCCACTCTCGTCAAACACCGGCAAACGCCGAGGTCAACAAGATATTCGCTCGACGAAAATTCGACCTCTCACCGGCTTCGAAATACCTAGCCCACCCTCCGCCGAATTTGCGTCCATCTAAGGAAACTGGCCCTCCAGTCTTTATCCGCCGGAGGAAACTCACTTTGCCCAAGTATGTAACCGGCAGAGTGGAAATTCCTATCAGGTTGTATCCGATCCACGGAGAGGAAATCCGTGGATGCTCGCCGCGTCTAAACTATGACAGGAATATACGACAGGGATATATATTTCATTTCTTTCAGTTTGAGAATACTTTGCACGAATTTAAGCTGCGATATAGAGTTGAGGAAAATTGAAGTAAAACGTTGGAACGTGTATAGAATGATATACAATATAATCGTCGAATTTTTAAAATTGAAAGTTAAAGAAAATTGTGCATTGTCGTCGACGGTTCGACGTC
>NW_006264316.1:33901-35287 GCF_000469605.1 Apis dorsata | reverse complement strand
GTGGAAACGAAGAATGAGAAGGAGAGAGAGAGAGAGAGAGAGAGAGAGAGAGAGAGAGAGAGGGAGAGAAGAGAATTTTAATATTCGCAACATTGTTGGAATTGAAAAGTAAGAAGCTTAATCGTATTTATCGAACAAATGGTATGTGCGCGAAATGGATATGGCGAAATATGTTGGAAGGATTGGAAATTTGTTGGTAAACGGGGAACAGGCAGCCGGTTTACGCGTTTAATCTTGTTTGAAAAATAGATGGACAACGGAATGGAATCGTGCCTGGTTTAACGCGAGATACATCGAAAGGATTTTAAATTTATTAGCGAACGGGAAGTGGATGGAGAACTCACGCCATGTTAATCTCATCATGGGTATGTTAGATAAAACGAGACCCTGGATTTTAAATGGAATGTGAAACGTGTATTTCAATTATCTTGATTTACATTACTTTATATTTCCTCGGATATAAACGTCCAATCTGGAATTATTTCGATTAAGTAGCTCTGCGTGTGCGTGTCCACGCATAGACTGGGCCGCCATGATTATAATGTTTTTATTACATAAAGTATTTGCTTTTCACGCAAAATATATTCGAATATCTATTAAATGATGGGCAAAAAGTATAGAATTACTTGTAAAAAAGCGCGAAGTTAAAAGTTTATCGGAGAAAAATGTGATAAAAATAATTTTAATTTATTAATAAACGAAAATAATTTTGATAATCGCGACCTCTCTCCTTTAATAATGTAAATTTCGCGAGCGACAGAATCGGTAATCCTTCAAAGTTGAAGCGAAGTAAACCAGTTCTGGAATCGAAAACACATCTGTCCGCAAAAAATATTCTTGAATGATATATAAATATTCACAACTTATATATCCGATATATTAAAGTGCATCCGATTTTTAATCAAAGAGATGCGTCCTGGAATTTCCCTCCCTTCTGGGAACTACGATGGATCAAGTTTCAGTTGATCCTAGCGAACGACCACATCAAAACATCATATCGGTTTATGCGGTTATAGATTGGATTCTATTTCCAACACCGACAGTCATATCGGGGCTGATTCTCTCCCGCTATCAACCCTCTTTTGCATAAAACGAAAAAAGGAACACAAAGACGATGATATTCGAATCGTCGTATTTCAAAGTTATCGATGTTTCTTTTATTTTTCTATACGAACGTAACGATCGGTCGGCGTGCGTGATGATCGCATGTGCTCCTCCCCTATTTGGAATTATTTCGTCAAAATATTCGGTTTATTTTTTCATCAAACGTATTATTTAATCGTAAATAAATATTGTTTATTTTACGATTCGTTGCGATGAAATTTTTTACATATACGAGTCGGAAAAATTTTTATATTTCGACTTAATTTAAAATTTTTACGAGCA
>NW_006264316.1:30303-33806 GCF_000469605.1 Apis dorsata | reverse complement strand
AATATTTGTCGAAATCGATGGAAAAATTGAATCGCCAATTTGTCGTTAAATAAGTACGAATGTTNAAACCTCGTAACGGTTCGCGATGAATTAATACCGTGTAAATTTCGTTGTCAAAGGGGCAGATGCAAATTCACGGTCAATATTTGTGTAAACTCTCTCTTCTCGATCAAAAAATTGATTTTCACAATTTGTATTAGGGAACTGTAAATAGCCCGAGCTCGACGCTCGCCTCTGTTTCTCGTAAACTTTCCAATTTGAAATTCTTTCCATTAAATCGTGTTTCCCATTGAAACGGTGAAAGACCTTCTAAAAGATTCAGCACTAAAGGGAATTGAATCCTTCGAATCCCTTGGTTCATTTTTTCCTTGAAAATTCAATCGATCATCATCAATTTCCAATCCTTTCGAGCTTGTCTCGTAATCAATTATTTAACAAGAAGACGTTTAATTACACGGGGACGCTTTATTTCTCGTTCTATAGAGAAATATAAAGGTATCCAATTATCCAACAGGCTCTCCGGTCGATGGAAAATCTTTTTTTAACTTAAAACTCGAAAGTCGTTTTCCTGCAAACAAATCAAGCATAATTTCCCACGATTTTATTCGCCCCCCGTTCGATAAACCGATATTTAAAGGAAATATTCAGGCATCGTAAAAAACATCGGGATGGTTAGAAATTGCTAAATTGACGTCAACACCTACGCAAAAGTTTGCATTGCCTATATTTAACTTTCGTATTTGCCTTGATTTCGACGCGCCGCTGTACCGTTTAAATTAACCCCCCTCCGGCCCCCTCCTGCAGTTTACCATCGGTAGTCGAAATCGGGTCGTACATACACCAAGCCTAATTATTATTCACGATAATTGCCCTTTGTTATTTTCATTTCGTCCCTCCCCCGTCAATTTCACGCGTTCACCATCATCGATTCGAAGGGAGAAAGAGGAGAAAAAGGGGGATGAATTTCCCACCTATACATCGCGCGGCCCATGGTCGACGTACAGGGCATTTATTGGCTGTCTACCATTTAGTAGTTGGAGTAGGTGCTCGTCACGAACCACTTTCTACCCTGTGTTCGCGAAGAAAAAGATGGTTATTCTTGGCAGATACGTGAGAGCCCTCGAAGGATGATTCTCGATTGGTAGGGGGAGGGCTAGGATGTTCCTTTTAGCGCCCTCGAAACGCTTCCCGTGTGCGTTCCATGCGATCCAAGTGGCCAAGTACTTAAGCATTTGTCTCACGTATCTTGCCAGTCACCGATAGTCATTGGACACCGGAGCCGGACGCGACGATTGTTCACCGAACAATACCTTTATTCGCGGACAAAGACGAAAAATGAGCGGGTTTGCTAGGGGAAACGGGCTCAGGTGAAGGGCGAAGTTGCAAGAGTGAAGAAAAACGGGAGAGCACGGAAATGGAGAGAATTTGATCTTTTTTTTTTTCTTTTTTTTTTTTTTTTGAACAGGCGCATCGATCCCTCAACTTCTTGTCCCATTTATCTCTAACTATAAGGCTACGATAAGGATATTTATGTAATGATCGATGGAAAAATTAAAGAGATAGTTACTTACATAGTTTGAATACACAACAGCATTACATTCCGAGTACAAAAGGAGAAGAAATTAAAAAAGTTTTTTCATCAAAATCCATCACTCGGTAAATAGAAGAAAATTATGAAATTGCTTTTTGTGTTATTTCAATATTTCAATTGATTGCTGGGAAATGATTACGAATAGCGTCGTGACTTACGTTTTTCTTCTTGGAAATATTATATTCTTTCATGAATTACGTCTGTCACTCGTCTGGAACTTGAGATAGATTAATAAGATTAATAAGGTGATAAGTAATGAGCGAGAGATTCGAAGGAGATCAGAGCAGAGATAATAAACGTTTAAGAATTATTCTTCTTCTTACACAACGATATCTTTGGAATTGGAATCGTATCGAGATGAATCAAGAAAGAAGAGGATTCAACGGTTTTAATGATTATTCGCTCATTGTCTGGAAGTTTTAACATTTTTTAAAGAGTTTAATCGATTTTTAAAATAAATTACGCGATATATATATTTATTTTTTTTAGAAAAATATTGCTTACATTAATCTTAATGTTGATGATATATTGGAAATAATATGTTATAAAGATTTAAAAAAATCTTTTGATTGATGTTGATTAATCAAACGGATTTTATGGATTGCGTAATTTTTAGACACGTAATTTATATTTATGTCATTTATATATAAAATATGCAAAACACGTATAATACGTAAAAAAATACGTATTTATATGAAAATCCGTAGTCCTGGTATAATTTCACGTCTGAAATATGACAACGTGTTATTTGATTTTTTTCAATTTTAACGTATAAAATATGTTCATGTATACATCCCCTACAAATATTTTGCCATTTTCTCGATAAAAAGTTTTAATATTATTTTATTAATTACGTGTCAATTGATACAAAGTGTCGAATATTATTCGACGATTATATTGTGCAATTAAAGTACGAAACGTGCATTAAAGAGAAATCGTAATAAAAAAAAAAAATGATAGATTTCGATGGAAGAAAGAAAGAAAGAAAGAAAAAAAGAAAGAAGAAAAACGAAGGGAGACGATCGGTTAAGTCAAGCTGGCAAGATGCCAACCAATTATGAATGTAAAGTTATGGTAATATTGATATCGAGCGAGGATGGAAAAAATGGGTGTAATAAAGCAGATATTCTACTTTTCCTCTTCCTTCTTTGTCATTCCCTCCCGTTTCTCGGCTTTTTCTCCGGGTCCAAGCATTATATTATTCGACGCATTCCTCATGTATGATCGGAGCAACCTATCTCCCATCGGGTAATTGAAATCCAATATGCCTACCTCACCTGCCAGCTTGCGGCCAGGAAATTCACTACCCGTTTTATTTCTCCCCTCCCTCTTCTCCTCGTCTAAAATGCGGAACCAAAGATAGACGGAATAGACTTCTCCTCTCTCGACGTTGATCGCATCGCAGTAAATCGAAATTAGTCCATTCCAAATGATTCGCCTCTATATTTATACTATCGAAATTATACTATCGAATACTGTCGATCGAGTTGCAGGGAATGCTCGTTCGATGCGAATTATTGTTTCGAGAAAAAAAAAATCATTTTCTTTCAGATTTTATAATAAAAAAAAGAGGAAAAAGAGAAGGATCGGAGAAGATTAAGGTAAAACGAGCGAGCAAATCGCATCGTTTGTCAAAGATTCGAAGAGGGTGCAAAGAGGAAATGGCAGGAAACGGATTACAATCTCTTTTGCGCAGCGAATGACGATGCGAGACAATTAATAAACGCAGGCCGCATTCGAGATGACGCTCATTCTCTGCACGCGTACGTGCGCGCTCGATGCCGCATTATAATCCATTAACAATTAACGAACTACTAATGAAATGGAACGGGCGTCGCTGTCGACCACACCGACCGACAGGAGCCCCCGAAATGGGCGGATCGTTATGATTTCCATCGGAGAACGGAAACGT
>NW_006264316.1:13715-30275 GCF_000469605.1 Apis dorsata | reverse complement strand
CTCTCTCTCTCTCTCTCTCTCTCTCTCTCTCTCTCTCTCTCTCTCTCTCTCTCTCTCTGGACCGATATCATCGTCCAAGCCGGAACTAAGAATAATTTTCCATCGCCTGTTTTCCCTCAGTTTACTAATATTAACCCCCGTGACGTGGATAATCGGTAATTATTCCTCCACATCCGTTAAACATCCTATTTCGAATATACATATATGTATATATATATATATATGTACGCGAGGAGTAGAATCCCTGGTTTCAGTTTCACGAGCAGGCTAAATGAGACGTGAAATGTATCCGTTGATATTTGTGCTCGGTAAATACGCGTGTGGATAAGTAAACGGGAAGTTGGCGGCCGTTGGAAGGAGTTTTTTACCGAATAACGCAAACGGGTTCGCAGAGTTTTGTTAGTAAGCGGTCGGCCGGGCGAAAGTAAGGCAATGGTGGAAAAGTTACACGGTCGATCCGCGAAACTGTATTTAAGTCAATTCTGATCTTCTGAAGTCTTGGTCGACTGGATTTATATGTACCCTGAGGAGGGGAGATCTATGCTCTGCATCGAATTTTTTTTTTTTTTTAACTCGTGCGGTTGCCACGGGAGAGGGCGCTGTTGCCGTAGCGAAAATATTTTTCTTCTAGCCGGGCGGAAGCTCGGCGTTGAAATAATATTCCTCCTACTCTATTTCAACTGGCGCTACGACAAACGAGTTATCGAGTCAGTTTACTCGTCGGCAAGGAAAGTTATACAGAAGTTGAAGTTGCCAAAGTCGTTCCAACGACTTCTTCTCTGCCATCTAATTAGACGAATCGTTCGAAATGGTTCTATATAGGGAAAGAGAGAGAAGGGGGGGGAGTCGTTTAATTAAATTTAATGTAGCTTCTCGGCGATGATGCAATATTTAATGTAAAAGTAACAGGATTGGCGTAAAATGAGAAAGTTTCTGTGGCCCCGTTTCCCGTTAACGTTTCGAGGAACACAAATTTCATTTCGACTCTTTAACTCACAGTGGCCCAACGACCGATCTCGCGTCGCTGTAATGCCCGCGATATTTCACGCGGCCTAAATTCGATCGAAACGATTAAACATTTTGGCAGCTGCCACCGAACGCTCGTGAAGGAGTGTCTATTCGAGAAAAATTTAATGGCGCTCGTACACCCGCCCGACTGACAGACGCGTCGAATAGATGTGAAAAATAGAGAAACGGTGTTTGACGTTTATCTTCGATCAAACGTCGAGGGAGGTAGATTTTTTTTTTATCGATCTTAACGACGCCTCGAGTTGTCATTTCTCGAGGCCCCGAGTTACAATTGATCCCTCTCCGCTTATAATTATGCTCCACGGATATTTGTTTCTTCTTAGGGACGAAAGATCATGACGACTAATTACATCCGTAACGAGAATGTTTAGCTGCTCGTAAATTGAGATAGAGATTGCAATTGCTGTTGGAGATACGAAGGTTGATCGTTCGAAGGGAAAGTCTCTCGTCTCTCGCGTGCGTTCCTAGGTTAATTATCGAGCTTTACATTTATGGGAGCAATTCCAAGAGCCGTATATACGCGCGGGTACACACGGGTCACGATTCAAATGTCCGTAATAAAGTAACGCGAGAAAATTCTCTTCGTCGACAACGAAAATTCGTAGTGGCGCGAGAAAACGGTGAAAAGTTGGTAATAGCCGGCGCATAATGCACATTTATGTCGTGGGGATAAACGAAAAGTTACAGAGCGTTACCAACCGAGCGTGGAATTTATATAAGGGTACAACAAAATTTCTGCGGATAAGCCGTTAAAAAGCTACTTTGGCTCGAGAGAAAAGAATGGGGAAATATCTCGAAATACGCGAAATCACTGCTTTTCTCCGACACTGTTCGACGACAATCCATAGCAAGCGACACAGTAGCGCGTAAATCGTTCTCGCGACGCGAGATCGCGAGAAACTCTTTCCAACCCGTCTGCTTCGATCCGTTCCCCAAAGTCGACGTCACGAGCGATTTCCGTGATTCAAGGGAAATCTTTATGGAATCAATGACACCGAGATTTCTTCGTCCATGTATCGATGTATATTTTTTTCCATCGTGATACTTTTACTTTTTTCTTTTTTTCTATTTCCGGAAAATAACTCGAAAGTTCTGGTCAACGAGGATCACGGCGTATAGCTTGGATACGAAGTGGTTCGTTCCTTTTCTCGATTGACCAAACGGAATCTTCGTGACCTAAATTTCGATATAACTGGTATCCAAGATCACGGATAGCACTTGAAAAGTACTACCGAGTAGTTATTCGAACGAAACGATAATAGTAGACGAGAAGCGCGGCGCAACGGAAGTACGCAATGAACCGCGAGGGAACCTCGATGAGCCGCATCCATCGAGATCGTTAAACAAAGACAAAAAGTGTGACTGGAAACCACTCGCGTCCAAGATTTTCGCTTTTGTTAGAATGCTATTGGCTTTGTTGTTAATCTCATTTTCGCGTTACCACTCTTATTTCGGAAAAGCTACAGAGACGGAGAAACAGAAAGAGAGAGAGAGAAAGAGAAAGCTCGAGAGCTCATCTTTCGAAACATCTCTCTTGTCTACTCGCCACCCTTTATCGAACACCAGGTCTTGGCTATTACCACTTATATCGAAGGGAATTCGATATTTGTTCTCGGCCTGGCAGAGACGAAATTTATGGGTGGCGAGATTTATCAGCCTTTGAAAAGGAATATCTCCCTTAAACGATTTCATTGTTTTGCATTCTTTCTCGAGCCCCCACTTTTGAAATACTCTCTCCAGTTTCTCGATTGAATTTTTCCTCGAATATTTTCTTCCAAAGTATCTCGTTTGAATGATGCTATACTTTGCAAACGAGAAATATTATAATAATAATTTTGCAATCTACGATAATCCGTATTCCGGTTTTATGATACTTAATAAAACCACTATAAAGGGATACGAAGGGTATAACTGATAATTTTGAATTCTTTTTTTCTGGAAAATAAAAGAATATCTTGAAAACTTCGATAATAATAATAATATTAGGTACTTTAATTTTTCAATCTCTCGTATCTTAAGGCTATTCATAATGGATCATTGTTCCCTCTTCTTTATCAAAGATCGAAGGACTTATCGTCTCGAGAGGATCTTTCACGACACCATCGAGAATTTTGCGTATGTAGGCGGTCTTTAACGTTCAAACAACCGCGAATGTACAAAAGATGGTAGATTAAAGATTTTATCGTGAGCTTAATCGTGCGGCGCTCGTATGCAAATTTCCTTCGCGTTTACGACGCTTCCACGTTAAAATTGATTTTCGTTTATTACACTTAATTGCGTCTTAGCCACCGGAGGATCGTTTCATCTTGATACAATTTTCGTTGGAAAGAAACGAGGGACGAGAAACCTTGAAATCGAAAACTTCACGCGAAAGAATCCAACGATGTTTCAACGATGGCCTCGATGTCGAGAACAACGGCAATGCGTTTCTGGAATCCCTTAATTGCTCGCAAGCAACGCATTAGCCGATTTATCCGGCTAAACGAAGCATTAGTAAATGCTATCCACCATGTTTAATGAGTATAAATGGGCGGCAACGCGTGCACGCGAAACATATTATGTCAATTGAGCCCTGAACCGTGCAAGGCATGAAGTAATTATAGAATAACAATTATTAATTAGTCGTACACAGGGGATCATCTAGCTTTAACGCGCTCCATGCCCATGAACGATGTTACATTCGCGCAAGGTGCATGCGCCTCGTTCGTTAGCACAGCTTCGCAACCCTTTCAAGCAATTTTCTACAAAGAGAAAACCGCGAACGAGACGAAAAATGAAAAAAGATCGCATCGATTAAAGGCAGAAGGAAGAGACGAACGGGGATGGGGAAGGATGGACATCATTTTCGAGAGAAAGAATAAACGAAAGAACGGGAGCAAGAAGTATTAATGCAAACGTAAACGATTTCAACGCGGGGAAAATCTGGTGACAATTTCATTTAACGATTATTACTACCACTCGGCCGCACATGTCGAGATGTATCCGCGTTACGCGCAACACTATTATACTCGTCGCAACGTTTTCATGTAATTTACCGGGTTCAGAAACATGCATACACCGCCTGCTGAGAATCTCTACAACCGTTTCGAGAATCGTCTCCTGCGGTTCCCGTTCTCTCTTACGTCGCGTGTGTTTTTTCAACGTCGCGTTTTCCACGGAGATAAATTTAACTCAAGATTTTCAACATTGCTCGAAATTTAATTCCCATCGAAGAGATTAAGAAAAAAGAGAGATTAAATATTTTCTTCAACTATACCGTATATCGATTCCAAATTCAATTCGAACAGCGTCCGAATACCAATTGTCCCAACGAGGCGGCACAACGTGTCCTTGCCTCCTTTGGGAATTTAATCATGCCGACATTCAATTACGACACGCGCGCTCATATTATGACGGCGCTCACTTATTAAACCTATATGATAATATCATAGCGTATCCACGACGCGTATCCAAAGTTTATCGAACGAGTTAAATCGTCACGAGTCGTTACGCATAACACGTGAGGTAGCTTTTGACGAGGCCTCATTACGAGCTCGAAAACGAACTCGACGAAACGGATCTACATGTATCGACGTATCGATATTTGACGCGAGAGATGATCGCGCAACGATATCCTAGACAGAAATGTTCCAACTCGGGGCTCGCAATTCGGGGCTGTTGTTGTTCGTAAAAGCGTCGTAGCAGAAATTAATCGTCTATCAGGGATCCATAAACCATGGGAGGGGAATATTGGAACGTGATCGAGCGAAGCGCGGATCGGATGCGGCCCCCGGCTCCCGAACCCCCCGCCGATATTTATCGTCCTTCTATTTGTTAGGGTTCACCATGAATCAGTTCGGTGCGACGTTGTTGATCGTCGAGACGCTGTTTATTCAGACTGTCAACGGGCCAGGTACTGGAGAGGGGGAGGAGTCTAATATCCGACGTAGAATGTGTGTGCGCGCGTGCGCGCTGCCGTACTCGCATCGGTGAATCGGCTTACTTCCGCGTATATATTCCGCCTATTCAGGAATTCATTACGCTCGATTCTACGCTCACGGAGATTTACCGGATACGGAACCGCCTCGAAGGGCGAAGGGAATATCAGGCATTTCGATTCGGGGGTTCCAGCTCGTCGAGAACGACCTGAATTTCACGTTCGACTCGTAGCCAGCACCACCGTCCGGTTTGTCGGCCGGCTACGCCATTACTCTCCCTCTCTATCTATCTGTTTATCTCTCTCGTTTCTGTCGGATAACGAGAGGCAAAACGAAAGCTTCCTTTCATCGTGGCCGAGCCTCGATCGACGGAAAAATTGGCAGGGGGAGGGTTTTCTCGGGCGTGACGCTCCTTATTTATTTTCACTTCGTCGAATAAAGAAATAGAATCTGTGCTAGACGCTGGGATGAAATTTGATTTTTTCGCCGTCGCGCACGGGAGGAACTCGAGGTAACGTAAGGTATTTACGCCTCGAATGGAGCGCAATCATCGACTTCGCCTTCGAATAAATGAATAGAGATCCGACGGAAAAACAGAATCCGCGGATAAACGGGAGAGGAATCACCAACGTGCAAAAAGTAACGGAGACAAATGGATGCCATTTCTCCTCGAGCAGCCTCTTGAAACGGACGAAGGGTCAACGTTCTTTCCGGGAGCTGTGTCTCTTCGGGTTCTCGAATGCTAAATCATTGGATCCGGTAAACGATGCGATGTTCGTAAGTAGATTACAGAATCTATGAGTAACGGCGTATCTAGACGCGCTGACGCAGGGGAAAAGATTCGTCGTGGAAGAATATATAGAATATATAGATTTTATAGAATAAAATTAGATTGTAATTAGATTATAGAATATATATTTCGATTAATTGTTGGATTTCAATCATAAGAGATAATTCGAATCCTTCGTCCAATATTAAACTCGGGCGAATACCGTTAAAACGAAAAATAAAAACGTTGAATAGAATTTTACATAGCCTGAAAAGCACGTTTTTCCACGTTCTAAAAAGTCACTCTCATTATTCGCTTTACAACGAGTATTTTAACTTTAATCTTTGAGCTCTTTCTCCCCAATTACTAAAATCAAAACATTACACGAACGGAGATGATACGGCAATCGATTCTTCCCCGATATTTTCTCACGAGTTTCCGCGGGATTAAACCGAGAAAGATTACTTCCGTTTATAAATATACTTCATCGATATTAACTTCTCTTAAATAGCGGATAATATTGGATATTAACATATAGCTCGAAGGGGCAATATATTTGATTCCGTTTAACGCGATTAAGTAAGTAAGTAAGAGAAATTCGCGCGGATCGCCCTCGAGGCTGGCAATATCGTGGGGTAAATGGAAGATAACGAACTGATAATGGTAAACTCGTACGATAAATCCGCGGAGAAATGTCGCCTAACGAGGATTTACCGTGGACTCGGCTTAAAATTCTTAAAATTCTGCTACTATCGAGCAATCATTTGCATCGTTGCAAATATCGTTCAATTATTAAAACTTCTCCTACTTGAAGCGAACGAAACGTTCTCGATTTGTCTCGTTAGATTTTAAACATTCTTATTCCCTTTACGATTATCCTCTCTTTCTTTCTCTCTTCAATCTGAATTGCGAGAAAAAATTTTATCCTCGTGTGTATAAAAATCCTTTAACAACGTTCTATCTATATTGAAATTCACGGATTCGAGCGCGTCTTATCGTCCTATCGATTATTATTTTCCATTCCAAGATGGATGCCCCTCCAAATTTTTGGAACAAAATGGTGGGTGGAAACAATCTCGTCGATCGAGTATCGAAAGAGTTGGCCAACAAATACGTAAATCCTGCTCGAGCAACACCTCGTAAATCTGGCGTTAATTTCTCGTAGCGTGAAAATTGGCCGACCGCCAGCTCTTGCAAAAAGTTCCATCGAATAAAGTCATTTCCCAGAAGGGACTGTCGAACACGAAGACGATCCGCGACTAGTCGACTCTTCCCTCGTTCCATTTTCCACGAATACTCCCCAATTCTTGCCACATCTCCTAGATCGCATAAAGCCGCTATTCCACGCGTACTCCCTCGTCCATTTTACTCGTGAAAATGCGCATCGTTGCAGAGGTTTATCGGGGGTAAATACGGGGGAAATTTCTTCTCTCATCCTCGTGTCTCGTTGGACGCAGGTTAAATTGCTCGAACGTTGCATCCTGCGAAAGTGTTCGTGTTTACCTTCGGTTACGTAACGGCAGACGGGGGGAAAGGGGAGAGGAGAAACTTTTTTTTCGCGTCACGAAGAAAACGCATTAAGGGAGACTAAGGACGACTTTATTCCTTGGTCTCGAAGTAATACATAGGCGATGCGTTACGCATATAGAAGAATAGGAAAGATCGATATTGTAATCTTGAAAATGCTGCTTTTGGCGTTTATCCTAATATCCATTGAATCTCGGTACCCGAGAAGACGTATACGTATACGATAGTAATTCTGTTGGCGTCCCCTGGAACGAAGAGACAGCTGATCATTCCTCACTGGTCTTGAAGGAGATTGGCGTCGACGTTGGGAGGACAGATCTAAGCTGAACGGGCAAAGAGGGAACAAACTAGGTCCGTGAAAGAAAAATGTGCCAGGTGGAGACGGATAAAACAAGTTTACTTTAATCGTTAAACTTGGAGTAGAAAGATAAATCTTTCCCCTTGGCGTTGGTTTACGTCCTTGTTACATCGTTCAATGGAACCACGAATAGAAGGTCGCACTTCACGAGAGATCTATTCTCTGGGACGCGATTTAGCACTTGGGTGGATTTTAAGGAACTATTGTTGCCCGATCCCTGATAAATCGACGAGTCGTCGAAGTTTATGCCGATATAATTTGTGTTTGTAAAATACAATCCTTCGAGAGAGGAAATAATAATTTCTTTCCCCCTCCCGAATATAAATCTCCAAATGGATAACTCGACGTATAAACATCGATAATATAACAAACGAAACTGAAACGTTTTTTTCGAGATGAAAAAAAGAAAAAAAAAAGAAATGGATAATTAGTTTTTCGCGAGGGTGGAATTGAATTGAAAACACGGGGAGGCGAGTAAGTAAAAGGCGATAATTTATTCCATAATAATAGTCGGTCGCTAAAAGGGAACTTTTGCAATTAATTATCGTTAGTTTTTAAGGAACAATGGTAACGCAAATCTTGTTGGAAGGGATGAAAAAAGAAACGACGGCCGATAAATTAGACTCGCAGGGATGCCGTTCGTTTCAGATAACGCGGTTGGCTTTTCGAAGCGTAAGGCTACTACTAATGAAAAGCCGGACAAGTAAGAAAATCCTGGATGACTGCCGGCAACAAAGGAGTCTAAAGTAGGTCTCTCCAAGACGTTCCCCAATTCGTTCTTTCACCGGGGATTCATGCCCTCGCCCAACTTCCGCGTATATATCTATATATATATATACTAGGTTGGTCGTGGAAGGATTCAGGGACAAAGTTCCGCGAAAGTTTCGCGGAAGATGGTCGAATGCTGTGTGACAGCCGGGAGGGGGCTGCGCCGAAGTTATTATCTGTTGGTAGCAGAAGGCGTTTTCGATCCGTCCCCTCGATTTCTCTCCCCCCTCCCCTTTATTTATTCCATGAAACGTAAAACGCGGCTGGACACGCAAGTTTAGATTTAATTGACTCGAATCGCGCGAAATTCGTATCTGCCGTATCTGTAAATAAATTTATAATAGGGGAGGGTAGTTTGAACTGAGGGGCCTGTTTCAGATTTCCCATGCGACGTTTCACGTGCCACGCTCCTAAATACGGTTACGATAATTATTATTGCAACGGCCGGAGATATATATTTCGGGTTTACGTGTTGAGCTTCGCGGACGACCAAAGTGGAAAATTAATTAACCGCACGCGCGGATAATGAGGTCGGCGTTATTTCAGATGTTTCGTCGAGTGGCGCGGGGGCAAAGCGGGGAAAAATTCTGACGAAGCCTCTGTTCACTCGCTCGCCTGTCACGAGTGTATTCCGCTCGTATATTTTCGCCAAGATGCCGCCACTTGGTGTCTCTCGAGCTGCTGCCGGATTCTTTCGTTCCCAGTCGTGTTATCAACCACCGACATCGGCACGAATAAAGTAAAAAATTTGAACGAAACGATCGTCGTTGTCTCGAGATATAATTATTAATATTAATCGAGGAAGATTCGTAATCTCCCTCGGTCGAGAGTTGAGATGAATCGGCATACGTGATAATCAACGTGACGTGACTCGTAACGAGATAATTTACGAAAGAAGAGCAGGGTGTACCCGCCTGGACGAAAACGTTATTAGCGTCATAGCGTGGACTAACGACGTTCGTCAAATTGGAGGAAGCAACGGGTACGCTACGCTAAAGGAGAACGTCTTTCAAAGCGGGAAATTGTTCTCGGGTTAAAAGCCAACGTCGCGAAAACCGGAACAATGGAATACGGGTTGTAACAGCATTGTTTCTCGCCGTTCCTCGGCCATTATCGTTCACCTCTGACAGGCAAAATCTACCGTGAAAAATATCGAGCTAAGTGGAGTAGAAATTTCCAGGGAACACCTCGTTAATTGCTTGTTAATTCGCGATCTCACGAATTCCTCGGAAATCTGGGCAAACCTAATCGATCATTTCATATTTTTCGATTCCACCTTCAACTCCATTTATACTCGATTTCCACTCGATGCTGGATTGCATCATCGTCGATATTTTAGAACCCACGAAACTGGTTTATCGTTTAATGGAGCCCTGCTGCCTTTTTAAAAATCGATCATCTTCGGTAAATGTACCGAAACGAAGAAATCGGATATCCTCGGAAAATTGACGAACTAAGATTTTCTACTTTGCTTGAGTTTTCAAAAGATTTTTTTTTTTCTTTCACGTTATAACAAGAGAAGAAGCGGTTTTAATTATTAATTATACCGATTACCAATTAGATTTTACCAGATTTTAAACTTTGAGAAATAATTTAATTTCGTGCGCAATAACTTAAATCGATTATTTAACTTATCATCTGGCGATTTGATTGTTTTAGAATCAAAGTAAATATAAATTTCTCAAAGCAGATGTTATTCCTTCGTATTTAATACAAATACGTAAAAAGCGTGCATGAATTTAATAACGAAAGCAAGAAGAAAATCCTTGTTGATTTTACGAATAATTTAGCATGGATGATAATAATACCGTAGATACGATAAATTACAATATTTGAATATCGCACGAAAGACGTTTCCCACTTGCCGCTGTCTGTTCCTCGATATAACAAGCACGACTGTATGGATATTCAAAGCGATCGTCCACGAGTGAATCTTGATGATACGAGAGTTAATTAAATTTTCCGCGGCGATGTTTAAACGCATCTCGAGTGTAAAGTCAACTCGAAGAATCCTGTTTGATCAAAGATAAAGCTTGTACGATGCAGACTGTATATATATATATATATATATATATATATATATACACCTGAATGGAACATTGTTTTATCTCGCGGAAAGATGGAGGAACGAAGGTGGAAATTGATAGAAAGGATGAAAAATACATCGAGCAGTTTTATAGCGATATGATTCTTCTCGCGCGGCACGTTTCTCAAATATTTTAATCTCGATAAAGGTACTTGTCGAATCGTATAAAGAGAAAGAAAGACAAAGAGAGAATATCTATCAATTATAATCTATCTATTATAACTTTGGTGATATAAAATATGATATAGAGACATCCTTTTACGATTCAGTGATGCACGACAGTGACAAATCAATTTCAATATTTTGTTAATAAAATAAACATATTTAATTTGCCGATACGATATTAATTCATCCGAATTCATAGTCGATGAAAGTATTTTAAATATCGTATATTGATACAGACGGAAACCTTGGTCCAACTCATTAATCATATTCAAATAAAGGACACCAAATATTGTTCTAATTAATATTCTGTTAACCGTATTGAGTATTCATATATTCATAACGCCGTTATACACCGCATTTCCAATTACATCGCTAGATTTTCTCCTGCTTTATTTCGATTTGCATCTCATTGACTGCAAGTTCTTTGTCGGGCTTAAAATAAAAAGGTTTTGCACGCGAGATTTGTACATATATATATATATAGAAAATAACGGCGGTTCGAAATAAGAAACGTTCATGGAACGATATTCAAAATATATCCAACGTTATTTCTTTCGTTTCGTTTCATTTGACACAATTTTTATCTATTTTTTGAAATACGATTCGAGCTTCTTGCACCGTTGTAAATTCCAGATATAAACGTAACGTAGCGACGCGGTTTATTTCCATTGCTTGAACAAATTCTATGCTTTTTAAACGAAGGATATTTTGTCGTCTGAGCAGGGGTGTCGTTGTCGCCTCGTCGTTCTTATTAAACCAAACTCGAAACATCGCGCACGTGTGTACTGCAACGTCCAACGCGATTCCTCTTCCACGACAGGAAATTCATTGCACTCGATATTCTCGATATCTCCTTCTCTATCGACTGTTATCGAGCTTCCCCGACAACGTATGAATTTATTCTCGCTTCTTTTGTCACTTATAAAAGGTGCCCCACATAATACGAAATAACCTGTATATTTATGTTTTCACCGTTTCAATTTCACACGTACACGTACAAAAGAAATGTCATTGCATTATCGTTGCGACATCCAATTTTTTTTTCTTTCCAATTGTCCATCCATCCGTGCTTTCGAGTTTATTACACGTCTTATGTAATCTTGTAAAAAAGATGGCAAGCATTATTATATTCGTACTTTTTAAAAATTTTATAAACAGGGATAATTGAAAACGTTGGAAGGGAGACGTTGATACATTTCGGAAGCTATAAATGTGAAAAAAGGCTTCCGAAATAGCGTTAGAAAGACGTTAAGGGCGTTGATAATCTCACCACCGTGAATTTCACCTCGCGTGGAGAGTAGAATTCATTTGGTAGACACGCGAGAAAACAAGCAGCAGGCCAACGGTATATAGATGGATGAAGTGAGATAGATGAGGGGAGTACGTATTCGGATGGGATAACATTATCATGGATCGGCCGTGCTGCGGGGAAATGGAAAGAGTCTACGTTTTTAAGCTTTTCTAAGACGATCGTGATCCCCTTTTGTTGCGGCCTAAGCTGATCCATTTTGCCGATAAACGGCATACTTCCATCAATTTTCCTGGATCTATATTTCTTTCGTTTCGTGCTTCGTGGATCGTCGTAATTCGCACAATTAGCGTTCACTTGATAAAATTTTATTTTTCTTCAAAGAATAGTCTCTAAAATTTCTAAATATACACCCTTATACATTCGTATATACATAAAATGTGGATTCGCACAAATATTCGCAGTTCTCTCGAATATTAATTTTTAAAAAATTTCGAATATATCCGAAAGTATACGACTTCTCGTAATTTGGCGTAACAACAACTGCTATATAATTACATCGTCGCATAGTTTTAAAACTCGATGGGCTTCCCGATAGTTTCATCGATTATTCAAACTTGAAACGTATAATATCCAGTTTTTTAAACGCGATGATAAAACAGAAAAGAAAAACAAGGCGACTCCTTTTTTTTTTTTGTTCCATTTCCCGCGCATCAATCACTGGACGTCGTCAATATTCCAACTTGTTCCACTTTTCGAAAAATCCATTTAGAGATCATTACGTCTTAATAGCGGGCCGCCACTTAACGAGATTGCAACCAAGGAATCTGGTTCGCCGGCACGGTAACAATGTTGTTTATCTTTCCACGGAGGAAAATAAACGTCTTCTCCCTGAAACTTTTTCCACTGAAAGTCGGAGAATCATACACATACAAGCGCGAGACCTTTTATTTCAGTTAACTTCAGAGACTCCGCTCCTCCTGTCATCTAAGAAACGAGCCACTCGTCTCCTCTTTGCTCTCTCTTCCTCTCTCCTCTGGCCTGTCGTAACAATATCAAAATGGAATAACGAGAAGAAGGGAAGATGCGGGGTGGGTGGTGACGTATCCTCGGCTTGCCTTCGAATACCGAAATGTGTCCTGGCATCGATATTCGAAGAGTTGGCAGCTGTCGTCGCGACGAAATGGAGGCGAGATGGAAGGACAGGGGCTGGATGGAGCGAAAAAGAAGCAAGTGTCAATCGATATCGCTTCACCCGCGCGCTCCACGCCTAAACCGCATCGATAGGGTCACCTAGGAGTCGTTGTTGCACCGCGCTGTTCACCGTCCTCGCGCTTTGCTGACACAGCACTCGACGGCTCCTATTGGCGGCCTCGTGCCTCGCCATCGCAATCTATTTGCCTCTCCCCTTTGTCCTCCCCCCTCCCCGGATTCCGATTAATGCGCCGCCCGTCTGTTAACAAAGATTGTATGTACAGTTGTCGCTCCTCGAAAAAGGGGAGACGAGAAAAAAACATTCCATTTCTCCGTGAAATGAAAAACTTTTCTTCCCGCGAGACGCGTTATCTTTCCAAATCGGATGATCTTCGCTCGATCTTCTCGAAAAAGTCTTATTTCCCCCGCGAAATTGGTCGAAAAAGAGTGCAAAAAAAGAAGAAAAAAAGATAAATCGTTGGACGATTGTTTTGCCCGATGTAAAAAATTCTCTTTCGTCGCGATGACGACGAGCGAGGTCGCGGAGAAATCTCTCGAGAGAATTTCATAACGATGACTCCTGTTTGCGTTTCATAAATGGAAAACATGATTCGCGGAGGGCAAAGGCTCTATTCAACCGTTCAATTATCACCGAATTATATCCGGCAATTATATCCGCCGTTACCGATCTTTCGTCTTTAGTCGTAGTGGAGCCTCGAGGCTCCAGGGTGGAGATTATCCGCCAATGCAGCCAATGACAGATCGTGCTCGAGAGCAAGAACTTCGATGCAAACGGGTTCAAACGGATTAAGCTCCGACTTAGAGAATTGCGGTGGGAGAAAAAAGTTGATGACGATGAAATTTCATATTCGCCTCTGAATAGCGCGCGTACTCGATATGATGCTCAATGTCCCTATGTCGAGGCAAACAATGCGCACTGCATTGATGGGGTAGATGAATGGAACGCCAAGTTCGGTTGCAATTAGGATTAAGGATTAGGAGAACGTTGGTACCAACCTTGAAAGTTGCTTTGCCAACTTTGAAAACTATCCTCCTCGGTAAACGAAGCACGTGGTGAACTTATCGATTGCAACTTACTTGCAACGGGAATGTTTCGCAACGCCATTGCTTTCGAATTGATCGACTTCAATTTCCAATTTGATCGATCGCGAGGATAAAGGAGCTTCGACGGTCGGCTGCGCTTATTCGTCGAAATGAATCTCATTGAAGATCGGGTATAACAAGTTGAAAGGGACAAGTTGGAAGGGAACGATGCTCGTTTGTTTCCCCGTTAATAGAAAATAATGAATTTCCAATTCGTATTTTTTTCGTCTTCTATCTACGATCCGATTTAACGATATCGAGCGAGAAACATTCCCTCGAAAGCCATTTTTCTCGATCTTCCATTCTCGATTTTTAAACGTTTAAAAAATTTCCGAATCATTGCTGGATAGATGTTTATCGCCGATGGAAATACATTCGATACCGAACATTTCGATCGAGTACTTCTTCCACAGATTCATCAATTGTTGGGGAGAGAGGGTTTATCCATAAGGAGGTAAGGTCAGGAAGCCAGAGGCTGTTGATAAAAGCGGTTGTTCCCTGAAATTCAAATATCTCGTATTGTGGTATTTGGTGCTCGTTCCGCATAGCCGAAGGCTCATCTACCGATCACGTCCTATCCGACTCACTTTTCCTTCGGTTTCACGTGCGCACAAACGCGCATCCCCGACAGTTCCCCTTCTGTTTACCACTGCAAGTGTGTCTGTGTGTATCGTGCCTTCCACCGTTAACCTCGATCGTTAACATTTTCTCCATCTTTTTTCCTTTTTTTCTTGCCTTTCTTTTTTCATGTTTCGGTGAGAAAAGCTTGAGAGAGGAAAAATGCGCGCGTTTCTGTTTCAATGAAATTAACGAGAAAGGATCGGCCATTCTCTCTGGTAATATTGGTCTGGCCTGTCGAAGTCGGTTTCCTATTTCACTTGACGCGGTCCGAACAACTCGCTTGTTACGCTAAAGCTAAGACAAAGGGCACGTATTGGATTGGATAACAGCACTTCCGCAACGACGCGAAACGTCTACCCTCGTAGATACAGGTAATTCTAGACGTAACGGACAAAGATTACACATAGGGCGATGTAGATGTTCGAAGAAGGAGAGCATATAAATCTTCTCTATAAAGTCGAGTTTATTTATCGTGATCCCTTAAGTGATGTTCATTAAAAGCCTCGAGAGCTTTGTTTGCGAGATCAACATCGCCGGGCGCATCGCAACGCGCGCACTCCGGGGTTAAAGAATTACCCGGAAATAAAATCGATCGTTTCGAGATGCACACGATGTACAAGGTAAATTCGTGCATATACTCAAAATGGATAATTCAGAATTTGAATGGATGATCGATAGAAGATTATATCCAAAAATAATTTTAAAACGAATTGAATAGAATTTCTCTCTGTTTATCGTCTCATTTTTCAGCGAATCCGTTTCGAAAAATGAATATATATATATATATATATATATATATATATATATATATACACCAATTGATACACAACGTTTCATTATTCGAATCGAATCTTTTCGAAAACGAAGCCTCGAATAGGAAAATTTTATTCCTTCACATTTTTCTTATACGAATAATCATTCTTACCTATCTTTATCTATCAACGTGATTTTTGATGATTGACGATTATCGATTATGTGTAAATATAATGTCGAAGAAGTGTCGACACAGGGAAATCGTATCGAGTACAAAGCGTACATTGGTTAACGCACACAGAGCCTCGGGTAAGGGCCAAGAGGAAGGAGAATTGGATAAGCGTATAAGCATGGTCGTTAAGGTAATTAATAGCCAGGTTTGGCCAAGTTATTGCCCGGCTTTATATCCACCGATCGTTTGAAGGAGACTAGACTATATATATACCGTATATACGCATATACATACATTTATTAGACGAGATATATATAGTTTGTTCAAACAAATATTGCACCGTTTTGATGGAGTCGCGATACACCGTATCCACTCTGTGCTGTTGGTGCCAATTTTTATTTTTACGAGCCCATGGGTCGTTACAAGATCCATCGGGGACGATTCGATTACGAAACCGTGAAGAACACGCAAATGAAAACAGTCGGTATGCATCTATCGATAGACAGATAGTTTTATTGATTTAATGCGTTTGCGCAATCACCTTGCATCGGCCCCATGCTACTCGTTATTCCATTTTGGTCTTGGTTTGGAAACAGTGACGAGTTTTCTATCGACGATTATCGCTAAACTGAAAGAATGAAAAAATGAAAAAAAAAAAAAAAGAATCGGGATATTTTATAAAATTTATCACGCGAATTACGCAATTCAACGGAATTTCGGAATATTATTTTCATTTGGATCGGCTTTACAATACGATAAATGATACTTGAACTATATTTATGTTTAAATACGTCGAAGCCAATAAAATGTAACGGAAGCTAATGATTCGTGTTCGTTCGGTCAAAATA
>NW_006264316.1:7451-13596 GCF_000469605.1 Apis dorsata | reverse complement strand
AAATTTGTAAAGGGAATTGTAATTTTTTTTCTCCCCCCCCCCCTCTTTTTTTTTTAACATTCTACAATACAAATTTTTAACGCAAGAGATTTTATCGTTTGTCAATAAGAATTTTAAATTAATTTCGCGAGTGAATAATTCCACCGTATATTTTGCATTTGACATTCACGATATTTATTTTGCATTTGGCCAAATATCGCTATGAGAATTTTCAAACGGAAGTTACTTCGATTGTAAACCGTGAAATCAAAGAATTTGTCTTGGACATTTTGTCCCAGCACGGTAAACGATATTAAAAAATATGTATTCGCGAATTGCAATATTTAATCAACGTTTAACAATTGTCAGAACGAGGTTTTTTTCAATAGAAATTTTTACATCATGTTCGAAACACTTTTTATAAAAATATTGCATCCAACGGTTTATTTATTTCACAATCGATACAGCTTCGTGGCTGAAAAACTATTATTTTCGTGGAAATAATCCCATTATTTTGAATTTCAAAGGAAATCGTCGAAGAGAAGAAAATATCAAACTTAACGTTATTACAAAAACAAGAAAATCGTAAAGAGACAAAAATTTAAAAAATTCTCAAATTTTCAGAAACGATACGGAAAAATTACGACACGATACGCGAAAATTAGTCTCTAAAATTCACATTAAAAACTTATATGATCATGATACGTACGACACATCTAGAGATATCGGGACGAATTCGCTACACATTTTCGATCCATGGAATCATTATCGTCCTTTGCTTCTTCTTTTTTCATCGCAGAGCGCTAAATTTCAATGACAGTTGAAAGGAAATCGCGCGGTGTCTGGTCGCGAAAACGGGGCTGCGATTCAAAGACAGTTGATAGCGTTTGCATGAACAATGAAAAAAGAGACGGAAAGAAAACGCCAGCCGTCAGAAGCACGCGGATAAACAAGTGGTACAAAGAGCCGGTTTGGAGTGGGGTGAGAGATAAACTTCATTCGTAAATAGCTTCAACTTAATTTCGTTGCGCCCTCTTGAATGAGAAACTAGCAACTAGATGGGTTGGATATCGTTCGTTCGTTCGTTCGTTCTTTCTTTCTTTCTTCTTTTCTTTTTTGCCTGCTCTTCTCGTTCGAAAAAAGCAATGTACACTGTGCCATCGCGCGCCGTCGCAAGTACCATGACCCATAAACTTTCCTTCTGTTACATGGTGTTTGTAATTTAAAGAGGAATAGTTAAATACAACCTGTTGGAGAAACGAAACGAGACGAATGAAGAAAATCTTAATTATAGAAATATACTAGAGATGGTTGTTTATTTAATAGCACGATACAGCAATGATAGGTGAACGTTGATATTCGTAATTATTATCCTTAATAGAGTATCATTGAAATAATAATAATTAGTTGTTCACATATCGTTGTTATTTATCGATATTTGATATACTTACAATATCATTGATATCAAGATGTATTTAATATAAATTAAATTAAATTAAATCCATTTATTATTATATTAAAATCATTATAATCATGTTTTATCGAGATTCTACGAAAATATTCAAAGATTTTTGTTTTCTTTCTCTCTTTTTCTCTCCGTTTTATATTACCGAAGGAATTTAATAAACGATGCATCCATTTACTCTATCTTTCTACCTATATCGATATCTACACGATGATTGAACGACTGGTGAATTCCATCCATTATTTTCGTTAAATTCGTTATTTTATAGAAAACAATAGTTTAATCTACGCGCGTATTGATCAACTATCGACTAACGTATTCACGTATATCGATACACGTGAACGAGAAAATTTCAGAAAATTTTCATAGATATCTTATTTGAACTCAAAAAAAAAAAAAAAAAAAAATCAATCTTTGATTTCTGGATATCGGTACACGGTTTTCTCCACCTTGCTCCCAATTCATCCGATGCGATGAAATTGAAAATTTTTCATGTAGATTGCCCCCCGTCGCGAGGCACGCGATCCCATTCACGTTCTTTCACCCTTGCACCCTCTTGTATCTAACGCCACTTTCCGATATTACATCCCCGCTTCTACTTTTGTCANACTTTTGTCAAGAACGCAGTTTTGTTAAGATGTCGTAAAAAAAAAAAAAAAAATGAATCGAGAAATTCCTCGCCTCGTGAAATCTCTCCCGAATCTCGCCCCCGCATCTTTCACCCTTCGCTCGAGTACGAACAGGAGTTTACAAATTACTCGAGATCGTCCCAAAATTTGAACTTTCTATTCACCCGATGTTATTTGTGAATTAAATCGTTTCATAATGACACTTGCTCGCAATTAATATTTCATTCATTCGTTGTATATCAGTTATATTGTCCAACGATTTAACACACAACGTTTCCTTACGATAAGCATATTTTATCGTGTCCGTTAGACCTGTAGTTATATTTGGCGGTGCAAAGTTATACAGAGAGGATATGGAAACTCCTCTTTCCATATTTTCTGGAAATACGCTAGGCACGAGTACGCGGTCGTAATATTAGATAAAAGCTCGCAAAATTGCATTTTCGGTCGCCCTTGTTCTGGACTACCTGCCACGCTAAATCGGATTTTCGGATTTGCTGGATGCAAGCACTCAAAGAGTTCGGTCGAGTCAGTACTCAGACCGGGAAAAGGCCGACCGTGTCTGAATTTTTAATTCGTCTGTTCCGAATTATTCTGCGTGCGTTCTACGAAAATATCGCGCGAGTAATTGAGCAAGACGATGGTTAAAACGCGATAAACACGTTTTTTAGAAAATGTCGTCGACGAAAATGTATCGAGATTCGAAAAAAGGGGTGGGGGGAACGTGATTCAACGAAACAAGAACGAACAAATTCTGTCTAAAAAATTTTTAGACACAATTGGATGGAAAAGTTTTTGCTTCCAAAAATGTTTTCGAAAAATTTTCTTTTCCTTAAAACGTTGCGCAATCCCCTCTCCTCCCGGCATGAATACATAAATGTAATTTAATGAGCTCATATAGGGCTCCTTTTCAGAACTTTTTCCACGTTTTAAAACTTACCTGGTTTTTATCATTTCGTCAAACGTAAGAAAAAAAGTATCCTCGCTTTATAAAATAATTCAACTCCGTGCCGGAAAAATACTCGGCAAAATCTTGGAAACTAATTTCTCATCGTTGAGAAATTCCGGGAAAACGTTTTTTTTTTTTTTTTCACTAAAGCATGAAATTTTGATACATTCCCGCGTTGTGTTGGCATTTCCTATTAATATTTCGCGACTGCATAATTTGCAATCTGCCATCACCGATGGAAATTCTTTTCGTCGAAAGGTGGCTCGCTCTTTCTCATCGACTTTTTTTACTTCCTGTGAAGTTGTCAGCTAGGATTGTTGATATTCCGCCGGGTTGGGGAAATTTAAAATTTTTTCCACGGAATATAAATTAGGTGGGAATATTTTATAATCACGAACCTTGCCTGTGAAAGAATATTCGTATCGGACGTACGCAGCTACACGTGTATTTTCCGAGGAAATTAATCATTTAATTAACCAATTTCCCCCTACCCCCTTCATATTGTTTCAAAATAAAATATTCCCTTGTTCAAAATTCAAAACAATAATAAAGAAAATATTTTCATTTCGAATAAACGATAACATCGTTTCGCGAGAAAAAATGCCAATTTTACGAGGGAATATCTTACAATTTAATATCGCGTTATTAAATTCGTATATTTTTTCATACAAATAAATTCGCATATCGAGAAATATTTACTACGAGTCAATATTGGTAAATAATTCGCATCGTGTCGTGTTACGTAACGATAACTTCATCCCCTCGAAAGGAGACCTCCTACGATACCGACTTACCGTACAACGTAAACAAATTGGAAAACAAATTTCTTTCAAACGGGGAAAGCTCGTTCGAAATTTTTAAAATTACGCGTTAAAATTACGTATACGTTTTTCTCTTTTTTTTTTTTTTTTTTATATATATACGTGAAATAACACGCGAGAAACGCATCATCTCACGGGACTGGAAGCAATTATCTCATCGGGATATTTATGAAACGGTTTGGTTCAAAGGCAAAGACTTTGCTTTGGAAATAATTGGTTAAGAAGCAAAAAGGAGATGTGGCAGACGCGGATGTTTGAAGGTGCAAAAGTATATATGGGTGCGTGACCACCGGATGATCAGGAAAACGAGATGAAGGCGGTCGATTCATAATGCAGTCGGTTCCTATGAAAATGGTATGCGCGTATTTCCGAGCTTTACAGAGTACGAAAGTGCTTCTGTGTCCATTCCATTGCGAGGTTGAAAAGCGGATAGGAAGCTGCACTCTCGAGTTCATTTCCGTTCCACCCGTACTGGCCTCGTGTTGTCGCATCAAAAAACATCATAAAGTTGGTATACCCGTCCCGGCTGGCTTCTCCATCGGCTCGAGGCCGACCATTCCGACCGACCATCCTCGTCTCTGTGTCCCTTTCGGCGAACCTTCGCTCCTGTCCCTTTGCCCCTCTCTGTGATCGCGATGCTTCGACGTGTATGCTTGCAGGCTCGTCGATCGACAAAACGAAACGAACTTGCTGGAACGAAGATCACCACTACCTCGATATGATTCCGCTTTAATTATCCTTTTACTCGTGGTTTGTATTCAACGCGATTAATCCAACGAACGATCCTGCGCAGACGTGAAATTATCTTGGAAATAGCGTTGAGTGGAACCTTAAAGTGGTTATTTTTAGTATCTATGGAGTCTATTCTTCGGGATTGTTCCTTCTTTCAAAGAAGGTGGATGTAGCTTAGATAGCTTGTGTAATTTTAGAAAATGTAACAGAAAGGAAAGGAAAGTCGATTCTTTGAGAAGTCTGGACCGGAATAATCCCCTTCTAAATGAGAAAAACAAGAAAGCCCTGTCTTACTCGCTCTCTCTTTCTTTCTCTCTTTCTCTCTCTTCGTTTGATCCTCGAACCACTTGAAATCGTTAGTTAAACTTTGTTTTTGTCTGGAACTCACTTTGAACGTCGGGTCACGTTTCAAAAAACGTCGTACGTACCATGTTTCGCGATTGTGGTTCGTCTTTCGAGCGGTAAAGAGGTTACTTTACGAGCGTAAGAGCGTGAAATATATTCGCGAGATGACGAGCGGCTCATATTTTTTTTTTTCTTTTTTTTTTTTTTTTTTTTTGGCTGCACGAGAGCTCATCAGATTGACCTTCGTTCTCGCGTAAAAGGCAAAGGTGAGCAAAGTAGGATTCCACTTGTGTAATGTTCCCTCGCGTGAAAGTTAGAAGAAAACCACCGTGCTCGGTGTTCTTTTTTGGCGTTGCGTTCGAAATGACGTCACGTCCTGTAGAACACGACCTCGTCTCGAGAATTTTCGCGAAATTACACAAAACTCCGCCCTCTCCCCTCCCTGTTCTTGTTTGAATTGATTCGCCAGCAAATTTCTTAGTCGAGTTTCCCTTTCGTTAAATTTATTTGAAATCTCTCGGGTACATCGCGTATGGAAGTTCTTTCAAAGGATTCTCGAGTTACGATACACAAAATGCGAATTCAATTTTATCGCGCATATCTCCGCTTAACCAGTCGGCGAATTATCGTCAAATCTCTTTTTGACGCATATTGCCACTTAGAGAGCGAATCGTATCGAAACGTTTCGGTATTTTCAATTTTATTTAATTCCATTTAAAGATTATTTTACTTTTGGAATAATTATTTTATACAATTATTTACCTAACAATTTTCCAGAACGCCAATTAAGATTGATTTCCATCCGCGCGAGATATTTGTGAATGATATTATTCAGTGATTATTTTCCGGATGATTAATGAATGTCGAAAAATAATATTTTGGGCAACGAGTTGGCCTGCTCTTTTAAGGGTAATACAGCTTCACGTATATTCGCCAATGCCACTTCTCTTCACATAGAACGAAAAGCCCCTTTCGCATAATTCCAATCATCGCCCTTTGGTGTCTGTATCTACGCAGCCATTCAAAAGCAGCCGAGAACATGCACAAATTTCAAATTCAATAGAGCGACCTCGATTCCATTAAAATCACTGATCGCGGGACATTGACACTTTTGTGACCTGTCCCCGTTTTTTCTCCCCCGCATTTTTTTGTTCCTGTATCAAGATATTAATGATAAACGGCAGGGGTGTGCCATTGTGGTGTTGACTTTTCACCTATGGCTAAT
>NW_006264316.1:0-7126 GCF_000469605.1 Apis dorsata | reverse complement strand
AAAAAAAAAAAAAAAAAAAAAAAAGAAAAAAAAAGAAAAAAAAACTGCTCTTTTGTATTTCAAATAAAACAGGAGGAAACGTTTAATGATAATACTTTGTATGCAGAGCGTCGAGTTAAAAATTAATGAATATAAAGGTACAATTTATTTTACCCGGAAAATGTATATACGAAATATCAAATAAAAACTCCAAGTTGAAGTTAATATTAGATAACAAACGATGCGAAATTTTATTTGACACATACGTTTTTTTTTTTCTTTAAAAAATATGTTTTTAATAATATATTTCCAATAATTTAATTACACGTTACAAAAATGTATTTTTCGTGCGTAAGAAAAATATTTCAATATTATTCCGGTATCTATTAGTATAGGGTTTTCAGCCGTGAATACACCGAATACAATCGAACGAATGTTGTGCTTTCTTTGGGTTTTGCGTTTTCAAAATTCAGTAATAACTTCGCTTCGAGTTATTGTATAATCTCGATACCTGGCCGCATAAAATGTAAATGCAATGCAAATTCCGTGCGATATGGTAATTTCGAGAAACATTTAAAAATAGCGGAAATACTTATTAAAAGCTTCATGCTATTTCAATCGATACGATCGTCGTCCTTTTTCCCCCTTCTCTTTCTCTCTTTCTCTTTACCTTTCTCCGTATAATTTTTCAGTTGGGAAGAACACGAGAATTTGTTTGAGGAAAAACAAGGGTATCGCGACAATGAGAGAGAAATATCGGCGAAAAATATCAATGGATCTTCCATGGACGAATCGAGAAAATGAGAGGAATATACGTTTGTGAAAAAACTTCCAGATCATTTGATATAAAGTTTTAATGAGGCAGATTGTAAATACGGAAACGAAAGCGTTTTATGTACATTTTTTTTTTTATTATTAAATTACATAAACTATACTTGAGCGCATTTCGAGTTCGTATAAAAGCGATACACGCGATAATAGCGAAAAGTCTTTGAAGTTTAAAATTAATAAATATCGAGTGCATATAAAGTAGGTTTTTTTCTTTCTTTCGACTTAAGGGTTGATTTATATACGAATTTTTCCATTTACTGTGAATCGAATCGTGTTCGAAATACTGGGTACCCGCTAACATACAACGCTTTTCCGGTTTTCTTATTTCGAGCGTTGGTCGAACAATCGAATTTGGACATCGAGCGACTTTCAAGGAACGTCGAAAGCGGCCAAAAAAGGAAAATTTCACGAGTTTTCTCAACCATCCTTTTTTCGATTCGCCGATATTTTAGACACGTAGCGTCGAGTTACGTGGATCGGCGATTTTTCTTAAAAATCGCATTATCCTTTTCTATCGTCGTCTCATCGCACGGTGATTCACGATTTCGAAACAGAGCACGGTTTCTTGGTGAAGTCGCTCGCTTAAAAATTCATCGCATTATCGCAAACATTTAACATGGAAATTGTCAGAGAGACTTTGAACGAGGTCCGGTATCATTTCACGTCTCGTTTACTTAAATTTCATTTCGTAACTGTTTTTGTTGAAATATATAAAATGTACAAAGATAATATCAAATTTATATTATTATATATATAATTTTAGTAGATAATTTAAAGATGCAATTTTAAACCGTTTCGCTTAGAATATAACTTGTACTCTTTCTCTTTTCTTTTTTACACGTACATTTCTTCTTGAGCAAATTTTATTAAGAAAATTGATTTCGACGAATCTGAAATAATAGCGGACTAATTTGCATAAATATTCATACGATGCATTGTTTAGATAGTAAAGGAAAGTAAGAATAGAATATTCGAAAGGTTAAATAGCAGGATTCCATGATATTGTGCGCACGATCGGCTAGCTAACTAACTAAGAATTCTTTGAGATAGAGATGGTAATTTAATTATGATAGTTTATTCATTCCTCAAGTTTTATTTTGTAATATTTCGTGTCTTGTCTCGTGTCGTCTACGTTTTTTCCGTATTCCCTTTACGCGAAACGTAATTTCATTATTAACGATAGTCTTTTTAGATTCCTCTTTCAAAGGATTCCTCCATTATGCTCGTCCCAAGTTACCTATTCTCCTGAAATTCGCGTGGCTTCCGCCTATTGAGTTATTTCCTTTTTTTTTTTTTCTGTCGACGATTTTTGTTTCTTAAATAATTTTCCACTAACTTCCTCGAAAAGAGAGATGACAATGCGATAATATGGAAGGTGGAATTTTATTGAGAGAAAGTGAAGAGGAATATTTGATTCGAATATATGAAAAGAAAAGTGTTTGGATCTGAATAGATTTTGAGATTATTATCGTGTGAATGAAGAAGAAGAAGAAGAAGAAGTCAGAATTTTTTCAAAAATAATGAGAGTGTACAAATCAAACAAAGAAAAAAAGAAGAAAAAAAGATTTCGATTCTGTTAGCTTGAAATTCAAAGTTAAAAAAGTCAAGAAAAGTGAAAAGTAAACGAAAAAGTTTTAAAAAATTTATCTTGTTTAATTTTACTTATTATTATTATTCAAGTTTCCATCCCCGAGTTTATCCTTCCATCACTCGAAACTTGGCGAACAATTTCCAAATCAAAAGAGCGATAAAACGCCTCGCCCACCGAAATCGACCGACAGTTGATGAAAGTGGCGCGAACGTTAGAACTTGGGGATGGACACGATAAATTTGGAATTGGCGATTTGAAACGCGACTAAATTCCATTACGGATCGGCCACGCACCCACACACAGAAGCGCAGTTAGTTGCGTATAAGCAATTCAGGATGGTGGATGTTAGACATCTCCCGAGGTCTCCATTAGCATACATCCGTGACACCGGTGTCTCACCCCCTGACTTCCCACACCTTGCCACGACCCTCAGAGGGTTAAATTAACCCTCTCTCCAGCCTGGCGGAGTTACGTCCGTCCTTCCTCCTCCGCTGAAACCAGCTCTGCCTGCACGCCTGCTCGAATTACTCGCATTCGAGATCCCGCGATCACGCATCCAACCCCTGTTGTCGAGTTCAAAATCACTGAAAACTGATCCGCGCGTGGATTCTCGTGTATAAACCGAGCGGTCGTTGTACATTCGCCCGTGTTGCGCTTCATCCTCCGTTGAATCACGATTAATCGCTCAGTTTCGGATACGATTGGTGAAACGTTTCGCTCATCGATCCGTTCGATTTGCGTGCGAGTTATAATTAACCGAACGGCTACGAAATTCCCGAGTCGGAACGAATGCGTTTCGAGCAACGAATTTCCGATGATTGAGGAAGATCGATATCACTTCCATTGCGTGACGCGCGAGTTAAACGCCTATAGCTCTCCATCGATCGAGGATGGATCGTAAAGAAGGTTCGAGTCGAACAGACTCGACGATCGTTAGAAATGTAAATCGAGTTTGTTATCGCGTTGCGAGTGCGCAATGTGGTTAATAACGCGGGTAATGAACAGCTTGTTGTTCGCAGAACACGAATCACGAAAATCAAGATAGTTTAGTCACTTTGAAGATTCTTCCTTTCGTAGGAATTATATCGTACTTTCATCGGTGAAAATTTTAACACACCGGATATCCGATGTTCACAGGATTCTTATTCATTTAACATCGTTAATTTGCAAAAATTATCATTCAATCGAAAAATTATCGAATTCGAATCGAATTATTAGCGTGGCCATACGAAATCGATCGTATCATCGATTTGATGCAATTTTTACATTAGGGGAGATAGATATCATAAACTCGGATATAATTCAATAAAGTGTTTCGGAACAAGCCACCTTGTCCAGATTGGCCTCGACACCTCGTAATCGTTCTTGAAAGAAGCTGCTACGGTTTTGTAGTAGCTGGTCGATACAATAGGAAAGTGCATAGGCATCGTCCATGTGAAAAGCGATCGGTGGTAAAGAGATTAAAAAGACGGGAGGTAGGCAATAATCGTATCGAGGATGCTCGATGGGGAGGCTCGTAGTGGAGCGCGAAGAGAAACGAGAAAAGAAGCGTTGAGAGGTCGAGACGTAAAGGTAAACGAAAAAAAGGGGAAGGCGAAAGAGAGAGGCCGCGTACGACCATTGGAAAGCGGAGGAGAAACGATCTGGAACGAGGGAGTGGGAGAACCGGGACGAGAGACCCGACATCGTCACCCTTTTCACCCTTTACCTATACGCCACCACCCGGTAATGGAATTGCAAATCCGACGACATTACATGCCTCTTGGCAACTTGTGATTTCGCGCCCAGTTCCACGCCAGCACACGCCCTGTTACGTCTCTCCATCCGCCCCTCATCCCTCTAACCACTCTCTCTCTCTCTCTCTCTCTCTCCCTCTCTCCCTTTCCGCCACTCTAACCGCTCCACTCTACCCTCTATTCTCTCGGTCTGTTCCATACACGCGGAGCACAAATCACAAGGACTCGAATTAATTCTATTAACTTTGGCGTGGACGTGAGCGGTAAAGCGAAAGGAGGAAGAAAGCTCGAGATGTTCATCACCTCCACCCCCATCTCTTTCGTCTTTCGATCCGGGTGATGGGCGAGCGACGTTCTTGCGGAGTGCAGCACGACACTTGGCGATCTTCAGTCCCGGGGACTTTGGGTGTCCAAGCACGACGAGAATCCGAGGAATTAGGCAGGGGTTAGGTGAACCGGCTGCTAAACCGCCACCTGGACGTCAACCAAGTTTCGACGTTGCGCGTTTGCCAGCCTCTGGTCGGTCGAGCGTCGGGCTGGGATCGTTTCCTGTTGCTCGTTCGCTAATTCGAACGGTTGTCCCCGGAACTTGCTATTGATCTTGACACGCTGTTCGCGCCACACACGCTGTTTCCGCTTTTGGCTACAAAGCGATTTCGAGGATTCCTTCGTTTCGCCAAGTAACTCGATTATCGCTACGTGTCACGCCCCCGTGATGGTTGTCTGCGAACGATGGTTGGAAATTTGAGAAAAGGAAGAACTGGAAGAAAGGAAGGGAAATAAAAGCGGAAGGCGAAAGAAAAGTTTTTAGAGACTTGATACGGGTTTTAAGATAAATTGAAATATTCTTCTCCCGAATGCGAGCCCCTCCGGGTGCAAAGCGAGCCCGAGTGTTACCGCTTCCTGCTCCTGTCTTCGTTATCCTAGTCGCGAGTTGCGACGCTCGCTGACACGAAATTAATTTTCCAAGAGAATCTCGCGAGACAACGCCTAGAAACTGGATATGGGAGCAGAAACGTTGACTCGCGTTTCGCGAAAACTTCTCACCAATTTTCATTGATCGAGTAACAAAATGGAATAAAACAAATATGTACATAGAAGAGCTATTGTGAATTTCACTTTCATATAGAGAATGTGATAAGATGGCATATGATATAATCAGATGTACAGGGTGACTTCATACATGGAAATAAACTGTAAAATTTCTTCGTTCGAAGCCTTGCTTTCGAGAAAATCAAATTTGAGAATCGAAAGTATATATATGCTCTTGTATAAATATTTATTCTTTATATATATATAAGTAAATTAAAAACGTAAAAAAATTTTTTCGGTCGAAACCTCAGATTTTCGAGGAAAATCAGATTTGAAGTAGTATATTAATCGAATTTTGGCTGTTACGCGAGTGCACGTGTACTTTTCGAATTTTCTCAAACTCAATTTTCTCGGAAATGAGACCCCAAGCGAAGAAATTATATATCAAATTTTCTGCGCGCGGAATTGTCCTCTGTCCGGTTGCCTGCTTTATTATAAACGTTTATTTTATTATGTTTGAAAACAGCGAACGGTATTTCTATCTTTTATTTCAAGTTTAATACCGATACTATAAACGATACTGGCCTCTCGATCGAAACTGTTTTTAAAACGTTTAAATGTATCCTATATCTTCCCAAACTATAAAAAAAAAAAAAAAAGAAAAAAGAAACTTTTATTGAAAACCATGTTGGAGAAACGAATCGACCTTTCGTTAAGAAAACTCTCAAGATTTACTGTTGAAACCGCAGCTTTAACTCGCGACCGTGGAGGCGAATTCGATGACCCCTAGAAAGCTTTAGGGGTTGACCCCTCTTTTGAACTTTGAAAAGGTGAAAAGGGTCGTGAAGCGAGAGACTGTAATCCCAGAATCGACAGTGACACGAGACGACGAGCTCTTTTTATTCTCTTTCCCCGTTTCTCTTCTGCCACTTGAAATGTACTCACATTTAACTACCCTACCTTTTCATTTTCTTTTCACTTTGAAAGGCCTACCGTGCATTACAATATTTTACTTCTGTAACTTTCTCTGATGGCTCCGCTAGATTGAGAAAAAAGGAAGGGATGGAGAAGAAGAGGAGATGGATAGTCGGAGTGAAGGATCCTTATGCAAGTTTGAAACGTCTTTGAAATCCATTTCGGGAATGACAGCATCGATTTTGCATACACTTTCCCCGTCGCTACTCGCTCGGCTTCGCGTTTCGCTTGTCGCAGCATTTTGTCGGGCTCGAAACACGGGTAAAGCTCGATCAACGCTCAAATTAGCCGAATATTAATGTAACAACGGAGAATTATGATGCACGCGCGCTAATGCGATGGAACGAAGTAATGTGGAAGCCTGTAAAAATTATACGTCGTCAAAAACATATCATTCTTCTAAAAGCGTACATCTGTTTTCGCGTTCTGTAATTCTCACGATATAATGGATCTCTTTCCCTGAACGATGATACGAATTACGATTATTCCAATCGTTGCTTTGCGCAACTCGATGCGAGCAAGTTGTTAATCGAGAAATTTTCAACTTATTATCTGGATCCACCTATTTTCCTTATAATCGCAATCGAAAGCACTTATTGCTATGTTATGTCGAAACGATGCCTGTGGGGCTCGTTAACAACCTTCCGCAACGTTTCTCCATCGAAATGGTTTGTTAATCCGCTTAAACAAGCGCGATACAAACGCAAATCTCGATCTTGATCCTCGATTTTCCCTCTCCATCGATATATAAATTTTCCATGGAAATGTGATAAATCGCCGCATTAAGGATTAATGAAACATTCCTTCGTAACGACAGATACTTTAAATTTTCTCCTCTATTATTCGACTCGGGTATATATTTTAGAAGAAAAATCCATGTAGTCTTTGCAATATTAATAGAAACTTGTGACAAGAAAAATTTAAATTAATTTAAACGATTTAAATTATGCAAACAAGAAATATTTTCATCCTCGATTCTCTT
>NW_006264315.1:2417-5974 GCF_000469605.1 Apis dorsata | reverse complement strand
TATATATATATATATATATATATATATATTATATTTGTCGTAAATCGATCGAGCGGATAATACGAGAGAGGTAGGACGAATCCTTTTTTCTCAATCGTATTATGAAAATTAGACTTCGAGCAAGAGTTTGAAGAAAACGTACGCGATAATACCGATCGACAAGATTGATAAAATCGATCGGAAAGCGAAATCGAGTTTCGAAGAAGAAAATACGACGATCGATAGAATTTATAAAACTATGTATTAAACCGGCTTCCTCTCTGGATAGTTTGACGAGTTTTACATCCGTGTTTCGAAGGGAATTAATCGAAAGATGGAGAACGCGTTTCAACTTCTGTCGTTACTCGAGTCGTTGCAACTCTCGTTAAGAGAGTCTTATCGATCGAATCGGAATTCTTTCGAAGAAGGAAAGACGTATACGTAAACGTTCGTCGCGAACACGGACGAAAGATACGTTGTTTATCTTTTTTTCTTTTCCAGATGAGCGAATCGAGAGAAAATTTTAAAGAAAATTTCGCGTTTCATCGCTATCGTAATC
Organism: Apis dorsata; assembly: GCF_000469605.1. Lineage (NCBI taxonomy): Eukaryota > Metazoa > Arthropoda > Insecta > Hymenoptera > Apidae > Apis > Apis dorsata. Next base: position 5,436 of record NW_006264315.1, on the reverse strand, counting down.
GAATAATCGCGATGTTTTTTTCGAAGGAGATGTGATAGACACGCGTTCGTAGTTGAAAATTCGAGATATTGTACGAGAATTATTATTTATCAGACGATATATTCGACGTATTTGGGTACATATACAAGGTACAATCGTACGTCGTACGGGAATAAATTGCAAAAAGTTTCGAAAATATTTACGTTTATTACGTATTTATTGACACGAGTCTGCGTTTGTTCGCATTCGTTCGATCGTCTCTCGTTCCTCTTCGGAAAGGGGGATTTTATCGATAAAATTAGCGACGTTCGGCGCGTGTTTCTCCAACAATCGTTTCCTCTCTTCCTTATCGCGATCCGATCTCATTTTTTCACGCTCCTTCTCCTCCTCCAGGGCTCGCTTCTTCCTCCAAATCTCCTCCTCTCGAATTTTACGCCGAATCTCGATCAATCGATTCAACTCGTCTCGATATCGCAGTTGAGCCCTTCGCCTAGCCTCCGCGCTCAATCTCCCAATCTTCTCGTCCTCCTTTATCCTTCTCATGACTTCTTCCGCGAACTCTTTGTCTCGCTCCACGAATCTTAGCTTGCATCGCTCCGTGAAAACTATTTGCTCCTTCAAATCGGCCGCCAACTCCTCCTTCCTCCTTTCCCTCTCCGTCTCCTCTTCCTCCTCCTTCATCGACAACTCCAACTTGACGTCTTCGGTTATCAGTTCGGCCAGCAACGCCTCCCTCTCCCGCTTCCTATCCTCCGCATCGATCAACGCGTCCGCGATTTTTCTCCTCGTCGATTCTCTCTCGCGTAGCTCCGCTATCCGCGATTCCTCCGCCCTCCTCCTCCTCTCGCCCACTTCCCACCAGTACTCCTCTTCCTCGCGACGTCTCGCCGCCTCGGCCTCCCTCTCCTCCTCCCCCCGAAGCCGCCTCATCTCCGAAACAACGAAACGCTCTCGGCTCGCGATCTCGCCCATCTCCTTCCTCCTCCCCCACCTTTCCGATCTTTCGCGCTCCTCCCTCGCCCTGTCCACCTCCCTCAACACCTCCCTCTCCCTCCTCTCCTCCTCCATCCTCAACCTCCTCTCCTCCTTCTTCCCTTCCACCTGATCCATCAACTCTCTTTTATAACGTTCCCGATCTTCCACATTTTTCCACCTTTCGCGAGCCTCCTCCTCCGCCATCGCTCTCCCCTCCGATCGCATCGATTCCGCGGCCCGTCGCTCCTCCATCTCGGCCGCGCGCCGCTCCGCCTCCCTTTCCAAAACTGGCACCTCCAACTCCGTCGCTACGTACGCGGCGCGCAATTTCGCCTCCAACTCCATCCCCCCGTCGTACGACTCGCGATTTCGACCGCTCCGTCTCAATTTCGCCACCCCCCTCCTTGCCTCGCTCGCCTCCGTCCCCCCCCCTCTCTCCATCCCGAATCTCGATAATAATCCTCCAATTCCCCACGATCTTTTCTCCACGAGTTGCCAGCCTCTTTCAACTTGGATATAGATATATATATATATATATATATATAAATAAAGACGTACGTTTTTTCGCGAACCACGGTGCGCTGTTAAATTATTTCTCGGAGAAAAACGATGTGAAGTGTCAAACGCGGGATGAGATTGGAGTTTGTCGTTCGTTTACTTTCAACGATAATCGTTGTTTCGTGTCGAGGCGATCGATTTGATTTACGATGTTACGGATAATGTCGCAACGGCTAGCGAATTCTGTAACAAAAAATAGCTGATTCGCTATGCGAGAAAGCGGACATTTGCATTGTGAGCGAGCGAAATACGCGGGATAAAATTAAAATCTCTCGAATTAACGGTATATTTCATTCGCTTTTCCTTACGGGACTTGATTACGCTTTGGGAATCTTCGCACGGATAATTTGGGTCAGTTCAAATTTATTCGCGCGACTCCCGTGTAAATCCATTCTATTCTCTCTCTCTCTCTCTTCATCCCTCCCTTGTTTCATCCTTATTACACATTCGTTATCGAAATCCTATTCTCGAAGTATCAAAATTGCAGAAACTGCGTTGCCACATCATGGGAAAAATATCACGAAGATTAATCGAGATTCGTCGATACGGAATGTAATATGAATCAAGCGCAATCGAAAAACCTTACGTGTACAAGAATTTGTATTTTGTTTAGAAAAGAAAATGAATTTTAAGAAAATTAAAAAAAGATTAAGTTTTAAAGAAAAATTAAAAAATTAAATTTTAAGAATTTTCTAAGAAAATGAATTAGAAAATGTATTTTCGTTTAGAAAAGAATGGAATACGATTTTTAGAGAGATTTTGGGAAAGAAAAAATCCGATCGATTTTGATTGCACATTAAACAAAATTCTGTTCAATTTCCTTCCTTCCTTCGTTACGCTCGTTATCCTTTCAATATTCTCATTATCGTCTCTTACGCGCGTATACGTAACCATGGCGTAGTTGAAAACGCGAAGGATAACACGATCCAGAGTTACGTTACACTTTCTACATGTAAACTCGTACACCTCATTTTTCCCCGATCTATTTCCGTTAACCTTGCGCATATACACACACACACACACACACTCCTTAGCGAAGCAAAGAAAAAACTCGCATCGCGCGTAACGCGACGTTTATTGCTTTTAACGAATTGTGATTGGAAGAGAAATATATACATCGTGCGCGCGCAGTTCTATGAATTCGCATTGAAAAACATACCCTTTGACGCGCAGACTCGAAGGTACATACAGTTACAAATCCTATCCACGTGCGCGCACTTGAAAATTTTCGTATAGGAAAGTTTCACACGAGGATGGAGGAGATGGATGTTGCACGGGTATATATTTCGCGGAGAAACGAGGAAGAATTGAAAAAGACGACGAGAAGATGGAATTTTTTTCTGGATCGCGAAACGAAATTAGGAGGGAGTAAGGGAATGGGAGGGAAGGAAGGGAAGGCCAGAAAGCAAAACGTTCGGGACAAACGCACGAACGACACGCAGGATCGAGACCGACTAACCGGCTTTCCGCGTCGAGGCACACACGCCGGCCGAAGCTACGAGGCTCG
>NW_006264315.1:756-2372 GCF_000469605.1 Apis dorsata | reverse complement strand
TGCGCGGCCTCTTTAAACCCATCCCTCCGATAGGCTCGTGCTCGACGCGGCTGAACCCACCAGGTAACTTCCTACGACCCTGCCTTCCAACCGCCGCGTACCATCATCCACGCCACCTTTCCCAAATAAAACGTACGCACGAATGTAACGTCGCGTCCTCTTTTTCTCTCTTTTTTTTTTCTTTTTCTTTTTCTTTCCCTCCGACGAGGAAACGATTCCACGCTTTCACCACGCGTGCAAATTCTCGCACCACCCATGCTCGAATTACGTCTCAATTATTTCGTAACGTAACGTTGCTGCTCGATATATATAGTATATTGTTTTATCGTATTTTTTTTTTTTCTTTTCTTTTTGGTGTTATATTTATTTATGTATACGATTTATTTATATCGTTTTTGCAAGAATATTTTCGAGCTTTATTTTTGAGCTTTCGTGGGTATATATAATTTGAGGGATTGTGGAGTAGGCGAATTTCAAGATGTTTGGAAGGAACAGGTGTGCCACGGAAACCTGTAAACCGACGAGGAGAGACGAATATAATTGACGGTTGCTCGAAATCGAGTTTTCGAAAAAAATTCTCTCTATTCTCGAGGTATTACGAAAATAAAGATTCGTTTGTATTTATCGTATTGTTTTAATTGTTTGAACAGATACAAGGTTCGAGATATCACGACAATAAATAAAAGGTTCGAGTTTTAATTTAACAACGATCGATCAACTAGAGCTATTCGAGAGAATAAAATCCGACTTCTTTCTTGTACACGTTTACGTATTTCGGTCCAATACCGAGTGCTTCTTAACCTGACCTGAAAACCTCTACTCCAGTTCTTCCATCCATACATTTTCCCTTTCGATTCCCTGCTCGATGCCGATGTACAAAGAATACGAGAAGATAGAAAATTCTGTGTCCTAAATTCCTTTTTTTCTCGTTCTAGATACGAGATAGCTATAGATTCAACAAATTTTCTCGCTATTGTAATTATTCGAAAGAAATACGAATCGAAATATATATCGTATGAGCGTAATATTTGTTTATTTAAAAATTCGACTCGATCGAGATCAAAGATTCTCCTATAAAACGAATTTTTCGTGAAAAGGAAGAAAAAGAAAGAAAGAAAAAAAATTGAACGTCGAAATATACAGAGTGGATATTATCGATTAATATTTTCGAACTGATAATATTTCTCGACGATAAAAGAAACGATAAAAGAAAGGAAAAGTAGATATTTTTCTCGTTTTCTCGATAATATTGCGCGTAATTATTTTTTTCAAAAATAATAACGGTTCCGCACGGTCGAGAAAGACAGACATCGCTGAATGCAAAACACATCATCCCTTGCGGGGATCGAACCCGCGACCTTTGGATTAGAAGTCCAACGCGCTATCCTCTGCGCCAAAGGGACTTTATGCTCGGTATTCGTTTAGACAAAATCTCATGAGTACGATTCGTCTTTCTCGCATCTCTGTAACTCGTAATAACGAGACTCGAGATTATAATTATTTGTATTCCAAATAAATCGATGCTAATTTTTTCGATCGATTTATCGAACGTTTTTCGTTCTTCGTCCATTACTCGATCCATTTGTCAAAACGTAAGTGAGAATAGAATATTTAAT
>NW_006264315.1:0-673 GCF_000469605.1 Apis dorsata | reverse complement strand
GAACGATGATCGACGCAGGATTTTTGAAAGATTTTTCCAAAAAAAAAAAAAAAAAAAGATTCGAATACGGTTCAAAATTTTCTATTCTTCCATTCAAAACAAAATTACTTCGCGCACGATTTCGCGAGAACAAAGAACAATAATGCACATCGAATTGTACACGATTGATGCCCTAAATCCGTTCGTTCGATTCCTTTGTTCGTGCTTTAGAACAAAGGGACAAGGCAATTGGACAATTCGATTTTGCGGAATAGGAATTTTCAGAGGGGAGAATATTCTTTGGAATACTGGAAGGGAGGGGGGAAGAAAAATTTGGGAAACGTCGGAGGTCGACAAGTGGCTCCGCGCGGTGTGATTTCTCGACACTTGGTTCCACCACCACCCTACGAACCCTGGCTAGCCCCTAGCGAGTGGAAAGCGCCTACGAAGCGGCAACCCCTCGTCGTTCAGTGGTACCGCTTCCCTCGTAGCAGGCGTTACGCGCGCGCGTACCTTTGCATTCCGTCCGAGAATTTTCACCGTACACTTTTCTATCTTCCCTTCAAAAAGAAAACTCCAATCTTTCACGATCCCCCCCTCGAATTTCGTCCCCCCCTCGTTCTCTCTCCACCGCATCTCCGATCCTTCCATTTCTCTCCTTCCGTTTCTCTCTCTCTCTCTCTCTCTTTCCCTC
>NW_006264314.1:84240-92367 GCF_000469605.1 Apis dorsata | reverse complement strand
AAATATTTAAAATTAATATATTAATATTATGTATTAAAATGTATGTAATGTATCTATTAAATGTAAAAATCTATTAAAATTATTATGAAAATAATAATTAAGCATTTATAAAATTATATATATATTATGTATATATTTATAAAATTATTTTTTTTTCTGTAATGTTTCTTTCTTCTTTAAAAAAAAAATTAATTTTTAAAAATACTTATATTTTTAGTAATTAATAAAAAAATTTGAAAATAATTTCAATTTGACTTCGCTTTATAGTTCTAATGTTGAGAAACCAAGAAACATTAACTTTCTTATGAAATTAATTAAAATCTCTTAATATAAAATTAATTTAGAGATTTTAATTAATTTTAATATAAATCATATGAACTTATCCTGATATCATTATCTTAATATCATTATAATAAATACATATTATGAAAAATATATGATACTTATTATTTTGAAAAAAACAATTTCAATTTTTCATTAAAAAAAAAGATTTCTGATTTTTGATTTTTTATTCTTTTTTAACAATTTTTTAATAAATTATTAAAAATATCTGAAAAATCTATTTTGCATTAAAAAAAAAAATAATGAAGAAGAAACATGAATTATTATTTTGATTATACCAAAATTTATTATACAAATTAAATATTATATTGCTTTTCTTAATTAAAATATTTTATTTAGAATTTTTTTTAGCTACATTAAAATATTAAAAATTTTATCTTTTACTTTTCAAATAGATACAATGAAAAACTTTATATAAATTTTAAAAATTTAGCAATAATCTAAATTATTTATCTTTATAAAGATGGTGAAAGAAAAATGATAAAATATTAAATTTTTTAGATATTTCAAAATGTTGGACAAAACATTTTAAATAAAAAAAGAATATATCTAATGATATGTTAAAATAAAATACTTTTAAATAAATAACTATTTTACAGTATCATCAATCGAAGATCATATAACATTCCATCAGAAAGAGATAACGTCATTGGATGAATAAAGAAATGCAATTTTTTTCAATGCAGTGTCAAGTACATTTGATTAATGTGATGTTTCCAAAAAATGGAATCTTGCCGATCTAGAAATCTATTATCCGCCTCTGATTGTTTTTTTCATTCTCTCAACTTTCTCTTTCACCATTCGAGAAACAACTTCGTGGAAAGAGCTTCGATAAATAGCAGTAAGAAAACTAATTACATCTACTACGATCCGTTAATGAGTTTCCGATTGGTGCTCGCGAATGATTCGCACTGGAATTAAACTGACTATGTCGACGATACACGATTAATTTTGATCTCGGGTGAATGTTATCAGAGTTGAATTAACTTCTTTCATTAAGTTCGAACACAGTCGAGACCGTTTTGGGACAAGATGGTGGAAATAAGAAAAGTATTTTTTAACGTTGAAAAATGCAAAAACAATAGTCGCATGTATATTGTAATATTTCTTGTTAAGTGATTTAATATTGTTATAACATATAATTAGAAATTCTTAACTTTATTTTTCGTATATGAAAATTGAAATCTTTATAAACATATGTAAAAAAATGAAACTTAAAATAAAGAATAGAAATCTGTTTCAATCTTTAAATATAAAAAAATATGTTTTATTTCGGATATTTTATTTTTTTTGCATAACATGTATATTTTATATATTTTTGAATTTTTTGTAAATTTAAAAAATTCGTGAAAAGATAAAATTGATTCCAAAGCAATATCAACTTAACAAATTGATTTATAACAGAAAATGATATTTTTCAATTGGTATTTTAATATGGTATATCAAATTTTTTAATTTGGTATTGATTGAGTTATAAAAAAATATAATTTCTATAATCTGACAGATTCTCGAAACGTCTTTAAATCTTAGGAATAAAATATGTAATATAAGAAATATTTTTATGTATACTGCTTTAATTAGATTTATGTAATTAAACTGACTTGTAATCTCTCTATAGAATAATAAGAAAGGAATAAATAAAATTTTAATTTTATAATTTTCCAATTATAAAGATTTAAGAATTATTAAAGTTTAATTGTATAGAGAAAATATATTATCAAAGTTGAGAACTAAAGTACTTAAATGGATTTATAAGAAAACCTGTGTAGGAGAGATAAATAAGCAAGAACAAAAAGAACTAATGAAATGACTTGCGAAATCGGAACAAACCAAGTTGTAAAGATAAAATGAAAAACACATTGATATTATCTCGGAAATTGGTCAGAAAATATTTAACTAGCCTAATTTTATGCACAGTAAAGAACCACGTTCATGTGTATTTCATCATCTATCTTGCAATTAAATTGCTTCATAAAACGATGCGAATTACACAATATTATATAAAGAGAAAATATACTCGTATAATATATCAACCTCAATATTCGATCACTTTATGAAAATAAAAACATTTTATAAAAAATAATTTCAATTATTTTCGATAATGAAGTCTGTTAAATAATTTATAAAAATTTGTTCAATATTATATAATGGAAATATTGAGATTTTCATGGATTTATTTCTCTTATTCTTTTACTATTTTACGATTCTTCTATTCAAGCTTCTAATCTTTTACTTTTTTATTTAAGCATTTTTTACTTTTAAACTCATAAAAATGAAATGATATAAATCAATTCTTCATTCATACAAAATTTTCACTTCAATATTTCAATGCTTATATCAAAGTTCATTATAATTTTTATTTTATTTTTGAATTATTTCAATTATTTCAATTTCAATATATTGTTTCAGTTATAAAGAAATAAATAATCAATTCTAATGAATATCAATAATATATGATAAAAGTCACGAAGTAAGAGATGAAAACAAAAATCATTCATTTCCGTATCTTTTCCGATTACCTTTCTCGATAAAACAAATTATTAATTCTCGTTCAATAATTTTGTTTCGATTTCTTTTTACTGTTTTCCTTCTGGAATAATTTATTACAATTTTATTAGAAATTTTAATTTCACGCGAGCAATTAGTCTCTTTATAATTAATGGATTTAGAAACACAGATATATAAATAATTTTCAAACTTTTTTTATTTAACCTTTCTTGTTCAATTCTATCGGTTTTGTCGATGTTCGTAACACAAGGTTATAAATTACTGGAAAAACGATTTAAAAAATATCGACCCGGTTCTGGTGTGGAGTTCACGCAATTATATACTTGACTATCCACCTATGCATTAATAAAAAATTAAAAATTAGTTACAAATTTTATCCCTAAAAAAAGTTTTTTGTTGTATTAAAAGGAAAACATGGATAGAAAGAGAGAGAGAGAGAGAGAATAAATACTAGCTATGTACATATTTCAATTTTTCCTGTTTAATCCGGATTGTTTTTTTAAGAACGAGTTAAACAAAACAAAACACGCGAGCATAGATGTGGCTTTAAACGATATTTTTTGTTTCATCATTTTTAAGGAATTTTATTAACAATAGTTGAAAATATAGTTGTAAATAAAAAGAACATAAATTTAATATGAACTACAATATAAGTAATTCGTATATAACAACATTTTGAAATTTTTTATTTATATTAAAGCTTAGAATTTTATGTTAATCTTTTTATTAAAAAAATTTTACATTTAGCTGATTATTGCTGTTTAATATATTGTTATCATTTATAAAGCATATATATTTCTATCATTATAAATCTAAAATTTTATTATTAAACAATTATTGAAAATTTATTTTTTTACCTTTTTAATATTATTTTATTTTAATATTGATTCGAATATATTAAATTAGGAATATCATAATTAATATCATAATTAATATTTCAATGGCTAAATAATGAATTAATAAAATATAATGAACTATTAAAATTCTCAAGGAGACTTCAATTTTTAATTGATATCGCTCAAAAATTTAACTAAAATAGATGCAATCCAAATTGTATCGTCGAATCTCAAATTACAATGTGATATTGAGAATGTGATTTTACACATTTTCTGAAAATGTCATTTGATATTCAATTATCACATTTTTTGAATTAATTTTATTTAATTTTATTTAATTAATAATTTTAATAATAATTTTATTTAATTTTTTATTAAGTAATTAGTATTTTAATTAATATTAGTAATTTTAGTAATTTTATTTAATAGATAGATTTTTGACGAAAAATTATCCTAATATAATAATGGAAATTAGGAATTAATAACCTAATAAATTATAACCTAATATCTTCATAAATTCTTTGATTTTATCATGATAAAAATGATGTTGATAAAAATTTTACTCAGGAATTTATTCTCAAAAATTTTTTTAGAAATTAATTTTTTAGAACTTTAAATTAACTTTTTCTAAAATTCTTGAAAATTCTATAGATTATCAGTTAATTGATTATCAGTGATTTGAAATTTTCAGTCAGTATATGAACATATGTACACGCAAGAGATGTATTATTATTATTATTATTATTACTATTATTATTATTATTATTATTATGCTATATTTTTTTGGCGGAATATTCTCCTAAAAGGAAAGCAGGCCCACCACGAAATTGCTTTCTGCCGTTTGATCATAATCCAATCGTTCCACCATGGACTAAACCGCCTAATGGGACGTAGAACCCCGATATCTCAGCCGGAAAATTTATGAACGGCTGTTTCTCTATGCAAAGAGACTATCTCCGTGGAGGAATGCTCAACGAAACGCCGAATACATCGTCCGCTACTATAAAATTAATGCAGTTTTTGCTCTTTAAATGATGTAACGCGTACGCATTATCTGTAATGCGTAATGTCACCGTCGAGAATCTAAATAGGCGATATGTTGAATGAACGACTAATTAGAGTGTGATGAGACATATTATATAATATATATATATTATTTCTAATGAATATATAGTAATGATAATATAGCAAGTCTTAAAAAATATTTATAAATTATATAAATATATTCAATGGTTACAAAAAGTTATATACTATTCTACTTTTTACGTTAATTAATTAAATTCAATTAAATTTTGAATTAATTAATATATCTACAAAAAATTCATATAACTACAAAAAATTGAAATTCTAAAAATGAAATGTAGAATCTAATATTTCGTTAAAAAAAAAGAATTATGTATATTAGATTATTTATGAATTAGTCTTTTTTAGATGTTTGAATGTAATAAACGAATAGTATCTTTTACATTTCATTATTATTTATTGGTATTGTAATATTTGTATAATAATATATAATTAATTATATATTATTAACAATAATTAAATAATATATAAATCAAATATGACATAAATATTATAATGAAACTATACAGTGATATTAAAAAAATATTTTTCTGTAATATATACATATATATATAATAAAGTATAATAAACTATATAATAAAAATATAATAAAAATATAATAAAAACATAATGTATTATATTAAGATATTAAAGTAATCAAATAATATTTAAAATTTTGAAAAAAAGCAATAAAATATATTAAATTTATTGGTTTAATTCATTTCTTGATTTATTTTTAAAAATAAAATTTTAGTTATTTTATTAAAAATATATTTCCATTATGAGAAAAAAATTTTTATAAAAAATTATGTTTCAAACAATGTTGAGAAATACTGTTAAAAACTAAAATAAAAATAAAAATCGAATTCATAACTTATATATAAAAAAAAACAATGGGAAAATAAAATCGGTAACGAGATCTATGCTTCTTTAACATAAACCTTTGAATACGAGAAACTCTTTTTAGCAATTCCTATTCATATAAGATTTTCTTAAGTTTAACGAAGACAAAGTTATCAGCTGAAGAAGGCTTTAAAAATCTCCCGTATCTAATTGTTTCAGTTAACATTTATCGCATTGATATGCTCATTTTTTATGGATGTACTCATTATCTGCGTGTAACAACGCGCAATAGCCAAGTTCGTTCTCGCTCCGTTACTTCTAAAATAGGTAAGCAGCATCAAGGTTCCCAAGCAAAAAATGGTAATAAAATTACATAACATCCCCGAGGTTCCTTCCATTAAGGCTTGATATAAATATACAATATCATAGCAATCATCAAGATGGATGATACCTTTGTATCTAATTACAGAATTGTTCGATTGTGTTTCTTATTAGAAATATAAAATTATTAGAAATCGAATTACAAACAAAAGAATATTTATTGAAACACTTAAAATGTTAATTAAAATTACAAAATTATAAAAAGAGTTGGACATTAAATATGCCAATAAGAGTTAAAATACTATATAAAAAGTTGAAAATTATATTATATATTAAATACTATATTATATGATTTTCTATGTAATAGAATTTAATAATAATTTAAAAATAATGCCAATAATTACATAATGATTTATTTATTTAAGTTGATAAATAAATAAAATTAAAAAATTATCTGAATTTTTAAATAAATAATATTTTTAACCAATTTTATGATATGAATACTTTTTAATATAATATTTTGTTGTTTATCTGTTCCATGTTTATGAAAAGAGAAATTTCCAATTCATTAATTTAATTAAAATTATTATATTTTGTTACTATATTTACAAAACTTCAAATATTCAATGTATTTTTCGAAATATTTTTAAAGTTTTATTTTCATAAAATTTTAAAATAAAGACCCTAAATATATTGGGTTGAACAAATATCATAATGATATAATCACAATGATATATTGAATTTATATGAGTTACTGCAATATTTTAGTCAGAAATATTTTAAAAAATATTATACATTTAATTCTATAATATTTTAAATAGAATGAAGAAATTAATAACGAAAAATCAAATCAATAATATTTATTAAAAATCTTCATGTTCACAAAATTTCATGAATGTTTTATTTTTCGAAGATTTTTTGTATGTGTATTTTTTGATTTTGTGTAATGTGTTTTTTTGTGGCTGACACCATAGATTTAATTGTAAAGCCAATAATAAAATCCGTACAATAACTCGATCTTCGAAAATATTAAATTCGCCAGGGATGGATACATACATACATACATATATATACATATATATATATAATAGATAATAGATATTACAAATTTTATTATATATATGAATGTATGTGAATTAAATTAATTCTAACAAAAAGTAAAAAAAATATTTAAAATATTTAAAAATGTCTTAATAATCTTTATCGAATTATTGCCTCTTTTAACGTTAAATTCAAATATTCAATATAAATATTCAATATTTTTGAGATAATATATGAAAAATTTTTTTTTATCAATTAAATACTAACTGGAATCATATTTTTCTTATATTTATCATATATTATTAAAAAGATTAGCACTAAATCTCTTTTTTAAATTTAAAAACAAATATTAAAATATTCTTTAAAATTACATGACTTATAATGCGTTATAAAATGATAATAGCAACATTATGCGTTTGCTAACTGATTATGTCTTAGATAAGATAGTTGGATATTATCTTGTATTCTCTTGTAGATCAACGTAATATCAATTTAATGTAATAAGTAATATTTACTCTAAGTAATAGAGTAGAATATCTTTTCCTTACATACTATTTTATAAAATTTTATAAAAATAAATCACTTTCAAGCATAAGTCTTAAATTTCTAAATAATCATTATGTTATAATAGGAAGACAGAAAATTGCAATGAAAAATTCAAACAACAATGAAACAGACTCTTATATTCACCTTCGCATCGTTTCTCAACACAATAATGGCATCATGATTTTATATATCCACATCAAAAACAGTCTCTTATATAATAACCATCCATATCGACATGTTGGTTTTTAACACATTCGAGCAATATTGCAAGTGTTAAAATATCTATCCTGGAAATTTCCAATGAAAAAAATGAGAATTTTTAATTATAATAAATATAATTAAATTAGCTATAATATATAACATAAAATTGTGCAAATCAAGATTTTTTTTATTTTTTTTGACTTTTAATTCCAAAATAAATCCTCATGATCGTAGAAAAAAAATTATTATCTCTTCTAATATATAAAATTTATTAAAAATACTATAAAAATATTAATTTTTAAAATATAAAATACTATGCTAGAGATATATGAGACATATAAAAATCTTATATCAAATTAAATTAATATAATATATAATATAAATTAATATAATATATATAAATAAAATTAACAATAAATAAATAAAT
>NW_006264314.1:75937-84101 GCF_000469605.1 Apis dorsata | reverse complement strand
ATAATAATTTTCTATTTTACGATATTTCTTTATCTATTTATATATTTTTTTATTATTTATATATTATTCTATTATATATTTTTACATATATTTGAAATTATTAATTTATAATAATTTATAATAATTAATATTATTAATTATATATTTAAAATTTACCCAAATAAGATGTTTTTTGCTCTTGATAAAAATAAAATTTAAATTATTTCTTCTTATACTTATTCCATATTAGATCTATTAACATTCATGTGTTAATGAAGAAACATTATATTACATTATATAATTATTTTTAATGAATTTTAAATAATATTATTTATGAAAAATTTTTTAACTGGAACAAATTGGATAGAACAAATTAGATAAGTATCAAGAGAAATTTATTGTTTAGAGATGAAATTTTATTATCAAACAAATATATATATAAGTAAATAAATATTAGTTACTGACATAAATGATGTAATAAGAAGCACAACTATATAAATCCATATAGAATGAAATGTAACTATTATCACAATTTTTCAATAATTAAACAAAAAAAATATCATATTCTTATAGCTATAATATTAAAATGAATTCAATCATACATTATACTATATATACCTTCAAATAATCTTAAATTAAATAAGTATAATAAGTAAATTTATCAAATTTATTTCAATAAAATTATATTTTTGAAATAGTTAAATACTAAGGCATTATTCATTTTATTTATTTTATTATTATTTTTTCTATTATAATAATATCATGATAATATCTATCACATTAAATACTAGCCAATTTGAAAATTTTAATTTTATTGAAATAAAATAATTTCTCACAATAATATGTCTTTTGATTTATTCGATATTTCTTTATTAAAAACCATTTAAAGAATTCAATATATAACATTGAATTTATCTTGACATCTCACTATAAAATCAAAAATATATATATCATTATTCTATACATTTTAAAAAAATTAAGAAAATTTTAATTTTTTATAAAAAAATTTTTTTATTGTAATTTATAATTGATTAAAAATTAATTAATTTTGATTTGAAACAATTATTTTTTTTGCCATATTAATAAAAATGCCTGAAAAATCGTAATGACAATTATGAAGTACTGTATATTTCGTTTCGCGAACGCGTATGCCTACCTCTTTTCAACTTTCTCTCTTGACGAGTAAATAGGACGGCTCAGTTGTGCTGTCGTGCCAGTTGGTCCGCGGAACTTCATGGAATTTACATTTTTATTGGAATCTTATGTCCTATGGAAAGACGAATATCGGTTGTACATGCTCGTGATCTTCCAATTCTCCTTTACTCATCTCTCATGTTTGTATATAAACCATTTGAATCGAGAGCACATTGGATCGAGAGCAGACTGTCACGAAAATTATTGATAAATTCCGTAAAGATAGAAATTGTGAAATAAATTGGAAACAGAAAAAAATCTTAAAAATTGTTTAATTCTTTCGAATCAAAATATTTCAAATGACATGGTAAAAAAAAAAATTCTAAAATTTAGAAAAATTTATTAATTAATTAAAAATTAATTAATTTAAATTTGATTTTCATTCCTTTCGATTCCATTTTTCGATTCCAGAAATATTTCAAATATATTTTAGAAATCTTCCTCATTATTGTGTGAGATATTTTTTATGACAAATTAAATTCATCAAAACAAAATAGAATTTTTCGCAACGAATGGCATAGAAATAGAATTTTTTATACCTCTAAAATTTAGATTATTGTGAATTTTTTTTATATTCAAAAATTGAAATTTAAATAGCAATGTTTCGAGGAGATTCAATAAATTGAAAAAAATTGAATATTATCACGGAATTGAATATTATCAAATTTATCTTATTTCTGAAAATTATAGATAAATTTTAAATCAAGATTTTCATTATTTATTTGTACTTATTCAAATTTCTATGATTTATTATATCAATGTATATTTAAAATATAAAGCAATTATTAAATTATTGTAAAAAAATAATCAATATATATAACAAGAAAATAAAGATCAAAATTAGTTCACGTAAATTTTTTTTGAAAAAAACAATCCGATTTTTGATTATATTTGATATTATAAGAAAGAGAAAGAAAAACATATGTGTAGAACTGATACGTAACGAATTACCATAAATCTCCCGTTAGCGAGACGAACAACGAGCCGAAGGCAACCAGTCTCTATCAGATTCTTCAAGGCCTGGTCATAAAAGATGACACGTACGGAGCTGAATGCAGCCTGGTGAATGCGGCCGTTTGTTGAGCGGCCTTGAGCCAGTGAAGAACGCGGAGAGCACCATTTAAGAACCGTTGAGGACACCCAAGGACCCCAAATAAGTTTTTAGACTCTTGTGATTCTTCACTTCCATTCTATTTTTGAATGTCTCGCATGTCTCGCCGTTTTCTCCAAAATAATGTTATTACATAGATTTGCTGTAGTCTTTAAAAAAAATAAAGATTGTTTGGTTTATAGATGTTTGAATGAAATTTATATTTCACTTGAATAAATTGGAAGAATATAGTTATTGTAAATAATTTTGATGTTATTTGGAGAATCTTTTGAAAATATGAAAAAGTTTAAAATGTTTTCTTTTTTTGATAATTTTTTGTGTAAAGAAACTTCATTTTTAGACATTTTTTTATTCTTTTTGCATGATAATTGATTTCATTAAAAGAAACAAAAATTTGTACGATTGTAAATCAATTGTATGCTGATTAATGAATCATAATCAATATTCACATCGACATGCGTCGTGTGAACATTAATTGGTGGTTTTTGTCGGGAAGAAATGTGTAAAAAGAAAACGATTTTTAATTATGTATAAATAATAGTGTGGATGTGGACGTTTTGCAATTCATACGTATCTTTATTAAGTCTTCATTATAAAAACAGTTTTCATATCACTTTCATGTCACTGATATAAAACATTAATATTTAAATAATACTTGTGTGAATAATTAGAATATTTTGATTTCAGTTATTATATTATGATAAAAGTATGTAGCTCTATTTAAAAAATCAAATAATGTTAATGTAAACTTCAAAAAATTTTTCACTAATAATAAACAAGATATTTAAGATATCTAAATTAATGCATTCTGTATAATTTTTTTATTTGATGTTAGAGCTTTAAAAAATTTTGATAAAAAAAGTTAATTATTTTCTAAATTGCCTCTTTTGAATTTGTAATTTTATTACACTGTCAAAGAATTAATTTAATCAACTTAATAAATTTTAATTTTAAAATTTTAATTAATAATTAAAATTTCTTTTAATATTTAAATCTCGTAATATTATCGATTCGATAAAAATTTCATCCTTGATTTTCATTTCATCATGAATTTTTATCTTTATTCTAAAAGTTCTAATATTTGTCAACTATGAAAGCTTTGAAAACTATGATTTTCAATTGAGTGAACTGTTTAAATATCATCCATTTAATCAAATATAACGAAAAATCGCAGAAAAACAGGTGATTTACAGACAAGAGAAAGTGTAAGGCAAGCACCTATTTAATTCCACAGGTGCCAGTCGCTATCAAACGAGTACGCTCTTTATTGAGAATGAATAATTTCTCTGCAGGCAAGGCGCATCGAATCGATTGCGCCACTGATTTTCCCAATCTCCGGGAATTTCCTTGGGGAAATTAGCCTTATCGGAAGATTCCCATGCTTCACATCAACCAAGATCGCTGGATTATGGTGGAAAGATATATCCAAGATAAGCTTTACGAAGTTTCACTTCTCTCGAATCCTTCACATTTTAATGTGTTTGAATTTATTTCACAATAGTCACTAATTTACATGTTTTTTTCTTTTTTTTATCGCTTCTTTCTTTTTGTGAGGACGAGAAGAAGAAAAATTATGATAAAGTAAGTTATACGTATAAAATAATTGATTAAAGAAAAAATGATTTGGAAAAAAAGAAAATGTGTAAGAAAATCCGATGTTAAGAAATATGATTATCGGAATAAATGTATAATAATAAAGATGTTTCATACCAATAATTTATTTGAATGATATGAAATTTTTATTAAAGAGATTTATACGGATTTTTAATATAAAATTTTAACACACAGAATTATAAATTCTAGATAAATTCGTACTTTGAATTTTTTTATAAGAAAAAAAATTGGTCTTAAAGATTATTTTGCACATGTAAAAATATTCTATAGCTATAATTTTTTAGATATTTCAGATAATACCTGAGAAAAATTATTTTATATAAAAAAATAATAGTTTTTTAATAGTTACAAATTGCAATGTTAAAATTTTTCAAAAAATAATTTTTAAAAAGTTATTTTAATTTTTTTAAATAATATTGTCTATTTTAAATTTTATAACTATATGTATATATCTATAAAAATAAAAAAATAAAAACATTTTAAAAACTTCATCTTTTATTTTCTTAAAAAATAATTTTTTGGAGAATTTTAATATCGCAATTTATAAATAATAAGAAATTAATTAATTTTTATTCAAAACGATTTTTTTTATTTTTATTTATTATTTATCGAAAATATAAAAATTCTATTGCCTAAAATACTTTGTGCAAAATGAAAATTTAAAGATTTACGAATAGTCAGAGATTATTAATAGTAAATTATTAATAGATTATTAATATTAATAGTTATAATAGTCAGAGATATTATAAATGTGATGTGATTATAATGAACAGATTACAACAATGTTATGAAAACAAAGAATTGAGAATAGAAACAAAATGAAAAGTAAGAAAAGAGAATAGTAAAGCTATCAAAACGGTGTATTTTTAATGACTAAAGATCTCTAACACCCTCAAATCAAATGTTCTAACCGCGTTTATAAGTCGATCTATCTCAATAATATTTGCCACTGCTAATAAAAAAAAACATTTTTATTTCCAATTGCACTATTATTATACGTTACTTTTCTTATAAATCTCTTCATTTCATTATAATTTTCAGCTTAAAAATTTAATTTAGAATAAGCGAATGATTATTAAAAAAATAAAGTATTTTATTATAAAATGAATCTATTTTCTTGTATTTTACAATTTCCATCTTATATAGAAGAAATTTATATAAAAAATAATTCTTAAGTTTTTTTTTCTTAAATTTCGTTCTTAATTTTTCAATTATTCTGCAATAAATCGTGCGAAACACATATGCACTAGAGAGAAAATGAAAGCTGGTATCCTTAACAAGTCACGTTTATCGTGATCGACGCGACTCCCAGATGGGCAGAAAGTTGCTTTCGAGCAAAAGTTACTTTTCCAATAATCACACTGTGGGATATGGTAATTTCTAATGAACAAGGATTTTAAATTCCAGCCAACCGGAACGAACTTCACCGCGTCTCATATTCATTTAACTTAAGTCTTTTAATTGAAAAGTGAATTAACAATTTAAACAAAATTAACAATGATGGCGAACTATTTTCTCATTCATTATATGATGCTCACTGATCCTGGAATGCATCTGTTTCTTTCTTTCTTTTTTTCTCGTAATTTTTTTCTGGATCAGTTATATATTTTGATTATTCTGATTATTCTGATTACTAAAATATATTTTTCGAAATAAATAAAGAAAAAACAGTAATTTTTTTGTCACAGTATATTATGAAATATTTATATATCATGTGTGATAATCGATATGTATATCAATTATCTATTTTCGAATTAACTCTTTCTAACTAATAATAATTTTAATTTTTTAAAATTGCAATTTAGAAATGACATATATAAAATATAGATATAAATATAAATATTTAAAATAGTAATAATATATATAAAACATGACTTTGACAATACAAAATAGATTTTTTAATCTATCATGTAATTGTATTGTTGCATGAATATTTTCTTTTCGCTTATATTATATTCATTATATAATATTCAAGAAATTTATTCCTCTTTTCTCTTCTCCTATAAAACAATAAAAATTAAAAAAAAATTAATAGTTTTATGATCATGGATGATAGTATTATTTTAGATTTAACTAATGAGAGGAATATATTAATACTTCTATAAAATATGATAGTATAATTACATAATAGTATTATTAAAGTAAAAAAATGCAAAAAATTATTAATAAGATATAATAATAGCGATAGTTTATATATAGTTATAGTTTTTAATCATTTTTAGAGAAAAATGTTTTAATATTAAATATTAAATTTTAATAAAATAAAAATCATTAAATATTAATAAATTTCCTTGTTTTTATAATAAAAATTTAAAAAAAAAAGAAAAATTAAAAAAAAAAATTAAAAAATTAAAAAGAATTTAAAAAACGATTTTTAAATTAAAAATTTTCAATTATATACAAGTTCTTAAAAAAAATCTATCTTACATTACTATATGAGGACATTGATATCTTGTAAGTTTTTTTTATATTTGAAAGT
This sequence comes from Apis dorsata, assembly GCF_000469605.1. Classification (NCBI taxonomy): domain Eukaryota; kingdom Metazoa; phylum Arthropoda; class Insecta; order Hymenoptera; family Apidae; genus Apis; species Apis dorsata. Next base: position 77,724 of record NW_006264314.1, on the reverse strand, counting down.
TTCTTATAAATGTAACTTTTTTCATATAATTATGATTATTTATATTAATATAGATAAAATAATCTATTAATATTTCTTAATCTATTAAAACTTGATTTGTTGATATATTTATATTTCTTGTATCTATATAATATTTAATTTATAATTCAATATTCTTTGTTTCTAATCATTACAATTTATTAGATATATATATTCAATATATTCATATATCTAAGAATAATTCACATCTAATATAACAAAGAATATAACAAAGAAAAATAATTACAAAGAATTAATAAATATTCAATTCATTAAGTAAATATAAGGTAAGGTATAAATATTGGTAAGCAGGATCAATTAATTTCTTTCTATTTCTAATAAATTATTTGACATGTTAAATAATGGAATTGAAATTCAGATCAATACTCGTATAAAAATAATCATCAATTAAATTTCATAAAATCGAAATTCAATCTGTAATTTCAAATTATTAATTATTATCATATTTTTTAAAACGCAAAAAATTAAACGACTTTTTCTTATCTTTTTTTCATTCTTATGTTTGTAATATAGCATAATGAGAAATCTATTCGACAACAAAGGATTTTCCAATATCGGAAAACATATTTTATGTAATTTCCATAGTTAAAGTATCCTCGCCTGTCTTCAAACATCAAAAAAAAAAAACAGTTGCAATTTCGAAGAGCATAGAACACGATCAAGAATAAAATCAAAGCTGAAAATTTGCGTAACAATTCCACTCTGAACACCGATTCACACATTCCTTTTCCTTATACGAAATTAATCGGCAATGCTCTTTATCCTTACGAAGTAACAGTGTTGGCTGAACTCCACAAGGTATAAGAACACTTATAAACTGTGGTTTGTTTGCCTGAACACTTATAAAAGAGAATTAAAAAAACTTCTCTTTTCTTGGGGTAAAGGTTGGAAATAAAAATTCCGCGATATTTACAAAGAAGCTAGTTTACGTTTGACCAAGATCACAAGTGTATGTTTGAAATGAAAAATCGTCGGATTTCTTCGTCTCTTCTGCCTTGTTTCTTAATATTTCAAGAAACATTCAGTGATGGTAGGTTTGGAATATTTCTTATCTTATTTACACCGAGATATTCTCATATCTCGTTTATTGTTTAAGAGTTGTAGATTATTTACATTATTATTAAGAAAAAATAGCATAAAATGAGATATTGTAAACAATTCGTAATCAGTTGTAGACAATGTTGCTCGTGAACATGTTAATTTTCATTAATTTTGGATGAATTTAAAAAAGGAAAGAAAAATAATATATTAATATATGACATATTACATAAAACAAATTACAATAAATATATTGTATAAAGATAGTAAGTAATAAATATATAAAGTGTATTTATAAATATTTCTAAAATAAATTAATATGTACCAATAATAACTATATCAATTAATATTTAAAAAAAATTATAATAAAATTTATATGACTTTAATTAAAATAAGAATTTTTTTATTTTACGCATGGAATAAAACAATGAGCATTTCAATATTTTCAAAAAATTTTATTTCCATTATTTATTTCCATAAAATAATATTCAATATCTTATTTAGTTTAATAATATATCTAAAATATTTTCTTCCATTTTACTCTAATTTATATGTATATTTATATATTTATATAATTTATATGTATATTTATATATTTCCTATTATATATATTTTCTTAAGTTGCAGAATTTAGATAGAGTCATTGTTTTTAATTATTCCAGATTGCAGATATAATAATTCTGATTAATTGACATTATATTCAAGAAACA
>NW_006264314.1:63489-75764 GCF_000469605.1 Apis dorsata | reverse complement strand
TGCATATATATATATATATATATATATATATACACATTAAAAATAAAATTATATATTGTATGGGAGAATCTATTCATAAATAAATAGGATTAATTTAGATCGAAAAATCGATAGATGCGACAAAGCGTCTACTAGTGTTCACTTTTCATGCGCAATTAAGCTTATTAACGGCCGTTTTCGATTGATAAACATACGCAATAAAGTGTGGAAATGCGGTCAACTTCAATTGGCCGCAATTCACACTCGGTCACTAAATTTTTCTATAGTATTCGTCATCTTTTAAAAATGTTAATAATCTCTTAAGAGAATTGGATTGCATCACATATTTATATATTATATACTTTTCTCAATAAAAATCGTAGTGAATTATATTTAAACTATAAATTACTTTTTGTTTATTAGATTAGTACATATGAAATTCTTTAAATAAAATTCTTTTGAAACATTATTTTATAGATTTTTCTCAAAGAATGATTAATTTTAATATTATATCCGTATTAAAATTGCTTTTAATTTTAAAATTCAACTAATTTAAGAATAAAATTCTTTCTTCATTTATTGATTGTAATAAAATAATTTATTTCAAAAACTATTACATAGAATCTATAAATTTTTAGGTATTTTCTATTCTTTGTAATTTTTTTATTTTTTTTTTCTATTTAATCTCATATAATAAAATCATATTGATATTTTGATTATTTATGATTACTCATGAAAGATTTTAATAATTAGATTATAATTTATTATAATCATTTCATTTTGTTGTTATTATATATATATCATTATTTTAACTTGAAATATTTTAAAAATGTTCATCATCAAGCATAAATAACAATTTTTCAAGAAAATAAAAAAAATTTGTAATCGAAACAAAGAACTTTAACTAAAACCAGATAGCGAGATTACACTGATCAAATTTAACCAAGAAAAAATGGAAATATAATAAAATTCCAAAAAAAGTATAAAATCACAAAAATTACATAAATTATTCACCGATACTGATAAAACTTCTATTCTAAGAAACAAAATTCAAAAAGAGCGCTATATTTTCTTCTTTTTCGATTATAATTCGAGGCTATCCATTGAAAAATGACATTGTTAAAGAGTGCTCACAAGGACGAAGAATGTTAAAAAGTTTATGTTGCAATCGTTTCGAAAGATTCACGTTCGCAATAAGTATATATAAATAATAACGCATTCTCCTGGTCCATCACTCAACAACCTGAGTATCTCGTTAGATTTGATGGAAATCCGCTTTAAATGCAGTGATAATAAAAAAGTAATGCTTCTGGATGATAATAAAATCTATCTATAGATTGAAATTTTTATCACTTACTTTTCTTTTCGATTCACGTCTCTTCTCCTTTCCCTCTTCCTTACCTTTAATCGATTGTATTTCTCTTTCTTTTTATCAAAATTTGTATTTTTTTTATTTTGATATGAATCTCTGGCAATCAATTTAGACAAAATAATTTTCTGCTTGTCTAACTGAATCAATGTATCGTTAGTTTCCATCGTTAAGAATTTTACTTATTACCATTTTTATTTGGTCGTGAGAACGCTATTCTTGAACATATGTCATGTTTTGAAAAAATATTTATCGATATGATTATAAGAAAGCTTTAATTGCGTAATCGTTATTTTTCAATTGACTTTGCTATAATCGAAAAGGAAAGGATTGCGGAAAGAAAGGAAAATCGATTTTTCATCTCGATTCTCTTTATTGAATTCTCAAATCAGTCAAAGATTTAGAAAACGGAACAATATATAGAATATTCGATTTATATCGATCAATTTAATATTGAAAAATTTAGATAAAAATTGAATGAAAATAAGAAAAATTTGAAAAGTACATGATTTAATACAAAAGATTTTTTCTTTTAAAATTAGAAGATATTTGAAGATCAGTTCTTTTTTTTTTTTTTAAATAAAATCATAACTTTTTAAATACATGAATCAATGCAACTAGTCATTCATTAAAAAATTAAATCATTTATTTAAAAAAGTTTAAGAGTTTGAACTTTTATATGAAAAATGAAAGAAAACTGATCACCACAATTCACATTTCATTTATGATAATTTTTACATGATATTCGTTTTTGTATATCTATTGAATATATTATTAAAAAAATAAAGTAATATTTTTATTGATTTTGTTAAATCATGAATAATACCTTTATTATTCTTATACAATTATTTATCAGACATACGATGTAATTATTTTGTAATAAAAAGAATTAAAATATTTTTCAAAATATACAATTATTATTTAGAACGCTTTTTAAAATACAAATAATATCCTTACAAATATATTCTTTCAAACTATTAGATCTTCGTTTAAAATATTTTTCAATATCATTAATAGTTTCCAAGATATTCGTGTGAACTGACTTAAATAGGACACTCTATATATACTCGTACTTTTAATTTGAAAGAGAATCTATTAACTTCATAGTAGACAGTATGTATAGGAAAATAGATATTTCAAGCAATAAAAGACCTTTTACATTTTCCTCTAACACAGTGACATTCCATGTTTGTTCCAGCCCCGAGAAACTACCCTCTCAAAAGGACTCCGAAATCGCGTTTCGAAACGAGACCAATATACGGGATGTCAGAGAAATATCGCACTAGGTCACACTCTGTCACTGCCAACTTTTTTCATTTCTCCGTAGCGACAGTCTAATTTCGAGACCTAGTCTTTCGAGGCCTACCAAAGGCTTAATTATTTGATGGAACTACAGGAAAAGGTACTCAAAATATAGTATAGGTTCAATTTATTTCCTCTTCAAACTTTATCACATCACCCATTCCATTTGAAAATTAGAAACCAATTGATTATGTAATTGATATGAGTTAAACAAATATTTTTTTTTCCAAAAAAAAGAATGAGATTTACATCCTAAATTCGAATCGTAAAACGGGCCAAGTCGAAAACGCAACAGGCATCGTAAGCCTCTTGTTCTATCTATTGTTCCACATTCCTATACATGTGCATACAGGAACAAGCGACACGCAACAAGAGATTTGCAACATTGTCTGGTACAGTCAGACAACGTCTCTTGGCCTCTCGAGCGTGTAATCAACTGGTCTAAAGATCCCCCTTATACACGCGCTCTTGTCCACATGTGCACGAGAGGAATGGTACTATTTACTCTCCATTTTGTCTTTTGTCCCTATATCACGTTCTTGTAAAAAATATGTTTTGCAGATGATACTCTTTACGACAAGTATGTGACTATTTTGACTTCGTAATTCTTTTCCCGTTTTGTTTTTTTTTATTCTTATCGGTTAGAAACAAGAGATGAATGATGAATAGGGATAGTACATAAAGAATTTTAATTTTTTGTTTCATTTATATGGCATGTTTTAGAATTATAAATTTTGTTTAAAATATTTTTATGGTGTATATACTAGCGAGTAAAATATTGTGGAATTATACGTAATCAAGCCATACAGATATTAAGAGGAAAAATAATACAAATAATGATAGTTTATGAACTTGAATTGTTCAAAATAAATTTTTGCATATTCTTTTTTATAAAAACAAAGTTTAAAACAGAAAATAACCAATCTTCCCCAATCGTCAATTAGCTCTCTTTTCATCTATTTTAAGCTTGAAATATATTGTAAAGATTTCATTTTAAGCGACTTTTTTTTTATATATATAATGGTTGATTGTAAATTTCGAATGCTTTAAAAAAATTTTTGAATTTTGTTAAATTCTATTTATATATATATGTATATATGTGACAGTATACATCACTAAATGATTGATAAATATATATGTATAATGAATATACTTGTCGAAAATGAAATACTTTATGAATTTAAACAGAATTTTTTTTAAGATTTCTTTTATATATGCAATGAAAAAATTAACTTCAATCATAATTTGGATCGCTAAGAATTGCCTTATATTTTATTTTCTCATTCGATTTTTTTTGAATGCATGAAATGTCTAATAAAGTTTGTTATGAATGAATTACTATTATGATATTTATTTTATATTTATTATATGTATTTATAAAAAAAAATAATAGTCATATGTTATGTCACATATTGTTACACACGTATAAATAGAATTTAATATAATAGTACTAAATAACTCGTGATATATAAAAGAAACATTTGTTGAAACTGATCTCAATAACAAGATATATTATTAAAAGTGAGAAAACTAATCGGCAAATTTATTTAGAAAATTTAAAAAATGAATTTCTATAAAATGGAACGAGAGAAAATATAAATATATTTGATTTTTATAAAATTTTGATATACTTTTCTTATTTTATTCACATAGCGATACAAAAATTATCATATTACATGATGTGTATCATTTAATATAATATAAATACAAAGTTAATGGAAATTCAAACAACTGTTGTTTTCAAACAAACAAACATTCAGATAACTTGAAACTATTTTGATCTATATCAAAAATTTGTTAATATTATCCTGGTCAAAATTTTAAGTCAAGCATTGGAATATAGAAATTAAGTTTTTCTATTTTCTCGAAAAAATAAACAAGTTAAAATTTCAAAAATTTATCTGTTTTCTATCCAACATGCTTAAGGATCAATCGAATAATCAGGATTACAAGACCTGTCCCACATCCATATTTGACTGCTTCTGCAGAAGATCACCGTCAAACACTCATATAATTCTTGAATCGAAATTTCCTCTCGAGAGATCAAAAGATTGAGGCACGTTAAAAAATATTTCCCAGCTATCATCGATTTTCGAGAGGAAACGAAGCAGCATAAATGAATTAAGGTCAATTTGGAGCTCTCTGCTTTAAAAAAGCACTCGGTCTCTCGAATATTTTCCGAGTAAGTGAAATTAATTCGAATTACGGCGAAATTTTATTCTTTTCAGTTTACATGGTCGATAGTCGATGTAATCTATCAACAAATAGCTTCCATTAAAATAATTAAAATAATCAAAGTTGCTAATCATCATAGCGAATTAACAGCAATTATTGAAGTGACTCATAAATGAAATCATAATACGGAAATCATAATCGGAAAATATACGAAATATCAATGTTTGCATATGACAGTGTCAATAATTAAATGATGATATAGAAACTCAAGAATGCTGATTACTCAAAAATACTGAGAAATATAGGTGAATAATAGAATAGAATTATAGATTATTGAAATATATAAGAATATCTAGGAAATATTAATTTAAGTAATTAAATTAGACATGAATAAATCTGAATTTTTCTTAAAATTTCTTAAAAAAATATTTTTAAATTTTTTGAAGACTTGTAAAATCATTGTTTATCCAAAAATGTTGATTTCATTTTATATTCGATTTTTTGTATTTTATATTGTATATTTTTCTATTTATTAAATTAATCATAAATTAATCATATATGAAATTCTGTAATCTATTTACAATAGAAACAAATGATAAAATTGAATAACAATTATATATAAATATCTTTCTAATAAAACATTAAAGAACACAAAAGAATAATTTACTATATCAAGAAAATACTTATATTTATCTTTTAAGCAAAAAAAGATATCTTATCATTTTAAAATTTAATATTCTAATATTCGATTTGTTAAGAAAATTGTAGAAAAAATGTATAATAATAAAGCATTAAAACTTGATTGCTCTCATACAATTAAAAAGTTTGTAATTATATGTATATATTTCATCGATTTTGATGATTTTAATATGTTAAAGAAAAATTTTTATCAATTTCTCTCTCTCTCTCTCTCTCTTTCTATCCTTCTCCCTTCTAGAATATATAAAAAGATATATATGTAAAAATATATATATATAGATATATGATTCAATCTTTTTGAGATATTTGCAAATATGATTTCTATTATTATACATTGAATTATATATATGAATGCGTATACCTGTATAGGAAATGAATGAATGAATCTATATATACATATATACACATAATAGCATATGCGTTAATATGCGATATCTACTATTTATATCAACATATTACATAACATATAAACATATAATAAGTGACAAGGATATATATAATGATAGAATTGATTAAAAAGATACTTCGTTATGAATTTTAATAGAAATTATGAATTTATATATTAAATAGTTATGAATTTTAATAGAATTGAAATATCTCAATCTCAATTTATACCGAGTGAACAAAAGGGTTTTCCCAAAGATATTGAGAAATAGAACGAAGCCTAAACCGGGTATTTCGACATTTTTCAGAAGTCTTACGCGAGTTATCTTGCGGCCCAGAAAAGATCCGGGAGCAACAGCCTACAATGTCGCCTTGTTCTCAGTTCTCGAGTATACCGAGCAAACAATACTGGTAGTGTTCAATGCGAAAGTTTCACGACTCCCACTTCTCCTTTTCCATTTGACCCTTCACTGAACCCTCTTTCACTCAACCAATTCCGCTAACGAAGACCAGAAACTCCTGGAAGTAACCTTATTTGTATGGTAAACGCATGTGAACCGGATGGACATGTAATGAATGCGTGCGCCTGTATAGGAAATGAATGAAGTCATTCTCGCATGGAGGCGGATGATGAGCAAAAGGAAAGCTTCGATATCTCTTTTGAGAAGGGGAAAGGAAACTTCGCGAAATCTCTCAATCAAGTATGCACCATAATAATCTATATTGTTCCCAAAAAAATGTGAAAGAAGAAAAGAGAAAAATATAAAAAATGATACTAAAAAATTCTATCTCTTTAATTAAAATACCGTATCTAAGATTTTGATTAGTAGATTTGAGATATCTGTATTAAGAAAAAAAAAAAATCAAATCTATATTTCTATGTTTAAAAAAAACATGTATAGTTTTCTGATTACTTGAACTATTTTAATATATAAAATATATATATAGTATATATAATATATATAATATATATAATATATAATATATATATACCACATTAACATATACATCATTAAATAAGATATTTTAACTAATAATAACAACAGAATAGATTTACGATAATAAAATAATTTCAAAAGTTATGATTTGAATATACTTTTATATTTCCATAATGAATTATACAATATATATACAATTCTAAAATATCATATTATATAGAAGTATATAGACAATAACTAATTTAATTATTTTATTGAATAGATGGTAAATTAAAATTTTTATTATTATAAATAAGAAATAATCTCATTTGATTTTTTTTATCCTTTCTTAATTATATTTTTAATTTCATCCTTAGTTTTTAGAAGATTTTATTTTATTAATAAAATAAAAAATTAGAATTTTTCAGATTCATGAAAATAAAATATAAAATAACTCTTGGACAAATTATAATAATTGAAGTTACAATGATAAAAATATCAGTATTATATTATATCGTGTTATATCTATTGTTATATCTATCATTATATTTAGAATTATTTTATATTTTATTTTCAAATCTGAAAAAATGGATAGATATATAAATAATAGATACTAAGTATCATATTAATTCATCATTTTGGATATCATTAAATATATCTGTGATACATATAAAATATATTATAAAATATATTATATAATAAAGTCTTTTAAAAAGAGATTTTTAATGTTTTAGTATAAATTAGAAAAAATAGTTAAACTGCAGTTTTACAAAAATTACAAAAATTAATATAAAAATTAGAATTAATAAAATTTTGAATTTAGAAAATTTATATACATATAAAAAAATATATATAAAGATAAAATCAAATGTGATAATTTTAATTTTTTCATATTGCAATAAAAATAAAATAAAAAAAAAATATTAAATAAAAATAAAAATTTTTCAATCAATATTATATTAATAATTAATAAAATAATTGAAATTATGTTAGATAGTTCATCTTGTATTTCTACTAAATTAAATTGAAATACAATCAAATATATATATTTGATATATTCAGATATTCAGATTCAAAAAAAATTTAATAATCATAAAAAATAAAACGTTTCATTATATAATTTTAATGGTAATACGATCATGACAGGAATTCTATGACATATTATATTAATATTATAATATTATATAATATTAGAATTAAGAGAAAATTACAAATGATGTAAATAAATTCATTATCGCTACTTTCTCATAAACCTCCATCGAATTAAAACGGTAATATAATAATATAATAATAATCAGTTCTATCGCGATTGTGTATCGTAATTTTTTTTAAACAAATAACTTAAATTTATGAGAAAGTAAATATATATATATATCGCACATATGAAAATATCAATGAAAATTGGATCGTTGCCATTTCTCTCAGATGCACGCTCATATACGTGTATACTTCTCCGAATGCGAGGAAATTTGTAACGTGGCAAATTACCGTCAAATTCATTGTAACGCTGCGGTTGACGAACAAATCCTCAGTACTCGACAACCATGATCCGTGAATAAAATTTACAAACACTATTGTTTCAGTCTTCCGTTTTGTTGAATTGATGCATAATTTAATAATTATTTGAATTATCAAAGAGATACATAATATTGATTTATTTTTATAATACTATTTTAACTCTATTTATTTATTTATGTAAATATATTTACATCGAAATATATATTATGATTGATAGATAGTTTTAATGTTAAAAATTTTATTGTATAATAAGATAGAAATGTTAATAAATAATCATAAATTTTTTCAAAAATTTTGAAAGTTTAAACTTAAAATTTTTTTTTCTTTGTTAATCGATATAAAAATATCTCTGTACAAAAATATAATAACATGTACATCACAATAAAAGAGTAAAAACATAATTATTTTTTTAATTAATGAATTTGAATAGACGGATAGCAATTTGCAATCAATCCTATATAGTATGTATGATCTATTTTTTCTTTTGAAGTCACTTTCACAAAAAAGCATACACATGATCTTACTAGCGATAATATAGTTAATAAACAATAATCGATGATTTCAATTCGACGATATAATCTTATAACGATAAAATAGTTAAATATGCATAACAACAACTATGATAATGACGGAAGAATAAATAGGCAAATATAATCAAGCATTCGAAAAGCAAATGGAAGATAACTAAAATAATTAAAAAGAATGGAAATTAAATTTTCCTTTTCAAATTCTTGAGTTAATGACTTCGTATATAAACATATACTATATATACTATGAGATAAGAATGCTAAAAATATTCACATATGCGTAAGTTTATGCATGCTTTTATTCAAAGAAATAAACGAATATAGGCAGTAGTATAGATAAAATTTTGGTGTCGGAATTGAAACTATTGAGTATATTTCTAGGCAATTTGTCAAAAACAAATATATAACATCATATTATCGACATGGTTTTATAGTTGTTATGTATGTTGTATAAAACATACATAAGATTAAGATTTCATTCAATATAATATAATAATAAAATGAATAGTATTTATTTAATATTTTTTTAATCCGTTTTTTAATTTGCAATTACATAAAATAATAATAAATTCATTTTATTATAAAAATACTTCAAAATATTAAAAAATAAAAGGATAAAAGATAAATAACAAATAGTTTAAATAGCAATTGAAATTATTATATACAATCAAGTTTTATATTTTACCATCAAGATTCATTATGATAAATTACAATATTTAAAAATGAAAAAAAGTGAAACATGCCAATGTACTGAAATTATCTCTGCATAATTTAGTAATGTTACAAAGTAACGTTTTTTAATTTTTTCTTGAATTACAAGTATCTTTTATATAATAATATATAATAATTTTATATAAACAATTTAATTTTTTTTTTACATTGTAAAAAACGTTATTATTGTAAAAATAAAATATTTTAATTTGAAATATATATGAAAATTATAATAAAAAACTTTATTTTTTAAATAAAATATTAAAAACTTACTGTAAAAATTAAATATATATGAATATGCTGAATTTTAATGTTAATATTGTCTATAGTATATTTTCCATTCATAATCTCATATTATTCATATTATAAGTATTAATGATAATTTTTATTAAAAATTTTTTTATTTAAATGATTGTAATTAAAAAAATAATGATTTATACTAACTATAAAACTAACTAACTATACTAATTAACTACAAAAACGAGATACAAATTTATATATTTATATTTATATATTTATATATTTGATATATTGTACCTCACCAAAATTCTCACAATAAAGCAAAATTATCTATGCGCAATCATACAAAAAGTTTCATCACCATGGTTCCGGGCGAAAAATTATTAGGCTCCAAAACCGAGAAAGAAAAAGAAGGATGTTAGACTGATATCCCGTTGCGCAGGTTACATAGTGACTCGATTATAAATTGTCCGACATGCGTTGCATCATTCAACGAGAGGAGGACACCTCTCATATATTGTCGCATCTCATTCGGGTCTCTCGCCACGATAGAAGATTATTTGTTCATTAAATCTTATAACACAACTTCTGCCATATGAATTACTGATGCCCGGTTTTCTCTCTTTCTTTCGCTTATTCTATCGTCACAAGTGTGAAACATCGCGCGATTTCGCGTCTAAAGGTTTCAATTAACTACCAAGAACGACCCGAGACTCGAGTGCGTTGAAAAAGCATCCCACGTGGATGCTGGTAGATCCATTCGCGAATTGCGAAATTTATGGAACGTTATTGTGGCGTAGGTCGCGCGTGATTGGTTAATTGAATTTTGCATCGGCGAGACTCGTGAGAATCGAGTTTGAATAGTTATTTCGGCGCGAAATATTTGCCCTTGAGTTGCGAATAAAAATTGTCGAATATAGTATGATGTAGTCATCTCTCCAGATATACATATTTGTTCTGGTATAATTGATATAAATTGAAATAACTATAATAGATATGTATATATATTATAATTATCATAATAAAATATATTATATAATATTTATATTTATACATAATAATTATTATTAATTATTACACTAGTTATTAATTAATTTATTAATGTTATTATATAGATTATTAAACGCTTTAATAAAATATTTTAATACTTTCAAATGACTTTTCTCATAAATAATATTCATTCGATTTTTATGTTTATATTTTATATATAAATACACTTTATTTTAATTTATTATTATATTAGATAATAATATATAATACATTTTTGCTAAAATAAATAATAATGTACTGCTCATATATAGAAATTAAGAAATGTAAATTAAGAGATTATTATAATATAGTGATATTATAATAATTAATTTGTTACGATGAATGTATTCATTAATTCTTCTATTTTTTATCAATGGAATAAATTAATTAATAGTTCAAAGTTCAAACTCATTATTCTTTCTCAACTCTTCGAAAATATATTGCCTAATAATACAGATATCCTTGACCATGACCGCGATTACGTATTCATATAATAAAGTTCACAGAGATTTCTATAGAGATCATCTTCTATCAAGATAACCATGCAAATAAGTACTTATTTTACATATAGAGAATTCCAGTATATATTTTGAGAAACAAATTAGATGTTCATTCTAAGAAATTCTGATTAAAAATTTTTAGAGTGATTCATAATTATCTTTCATTACAATTCACATACAAATTCAAGAATTTTTTCTGGATGATTTGTATATATTGTAAACAATATGTATTGTAAACAAAAATGGCTAATTTTTGACGTGGATGATGTACATAGTATGATGCTATTTTTTATTATTATTTTATCGAATTTACATGTTTCAATTCCAATCAATAGAAATTTGACCCAAATTTTCTCCGGTTCCGGAAATGACATTTATTAAAAATTCAACTGAGTGGCTACTTGGCACGCTTTGTACACCAAAGCGGCAGACAGGACTTAAATTCAAATGAAACACAGCTAAAAATATTCATTATAAGAAGAATAAAGTACAAAAAAGAAAGTTTGCACGAGAGGAGGAATAAGACTGCTTTTTAATCTGTAATATATATTAGACTAGTGTCTTTTAATAATTAAATGGATAGTACGGCATTGCAAAACGACTCATCTACTTTAATGAAAAAACTCACTATATTGAAAGAATCATATATTAATTCAAATCTTAACAAGAAATTTGTATAGTAAAATTTATACAACGTAATTGATGATATAAGAAGATAATTTTATATGAAAAATAAGTTGAAAATTTTAATCAGAATATAGCCAATTTCATTTCTATTTGAAACTTTTTGAATTTAATCTATATATATGAGTGCCGCGAGCCTATAAATTATATTATATATATAAAACATTATTATATTATATTATATAAAACAAAACAAATGAAAATATTTTATTTTCAATCTATTTTTCATTTAAAATTACTT
>NW_006264314.1:57165-63300 GCF_000469605.1 Apis dorsata | reverse complement strand
ATTATATATATATATATTATATTATTATATTATATTATATTATATTATTATATTTTATATTTATTATATTTTAACAAATAAAGAAGTTTTGTTTATTCGTAATTTTTTGTGAAATTTTATGTTTTATGTTTTATGTTTTCCATTTGATCAGTCTATTATAATTAATAGTTAATTATTAATGTTGAAGAACAAATATTAAATTTCCCTCTAACTTGTTTCAACCGCTTTGTTTCAACCGCGACACATTTTTACAACAAACTCACAGTCTGGAATTAGAATTATGCGTCATGAGAACGACAATGCGACGCAATAAAAGATGGAAACAAAGCGATACGTTATGAGTCAATTACGTTTCAATCAGAAAAAAAATGTCTTCCGTAAACTTAGAACTAACGGTTATGTTTCTACATCATTCTTGCTTTATACCCAACTTCATTCGTGAGAGACGGATGGCAAGGTAGCATCAATAGGATAGTAGCTATATTTAAAGAAAATTGAACTAAAAATAATTTGGAAATTTGGAAAAATTTGTTTAAACCAATTTTATTTGTAGTTTTGTTTTGAAAATGTGTGATGAATGTTTGTGTTCAAAAGAGATCGAACAGAAAATGTAAAAATTTATGAAATCATTGGTAAAAAAGAAAAAGATTTGATGATGATAAAATAAATGAACAAAACTCGCACAGGTTGCACGATACAGTTCGTAATCGTGCAACAAGCCAGGGACCGACTTTCCTTTATAACAATGGCAAGTGTGCCGTGAGACAAGGACCCTTCACAATGGCGTAACGCGAAACGGTACACGACGGCAACTAACTGCGTCGTGCTTTGAAGAACAAGCACCAGGCAGCTATGGGCAGAGTTTCTCAATGCAATTTTTAGTTTAATTACTTTAGTTTAGTTACTGATTAAATTTATTTTAAAGAAATGTAACATAATTCATTTAATAATTATTGTGAAGTAATATATTTATAATATTTTCTAATTGACGTGTTCTAACATATCAATGTATAGAAATTTTGATTAAAATTTTATTGAGGATAAATCATAACAATTATCAACTAACAATATATGTTATCATTTCGAAAAGATAAAAATTTTCTTTCCTGAAAATACTTATTATTTATAATTATATTTTATATTAATATTTGTATTTTATAGTTTAAAATCTAATTAATAACAAAGAATTCTATATATATAGATTAAATAAAAATAAAATTTAATGATACAGTTTATGATATTTACAACTTTTTCTATCTCTGTTTACTTTTATTCATTTTCTAAAATGTACAATTCAATTTAAAATTAGGAAACTTAACTTAAAACTAACAAACCAGAAATTAAAATAACGATGATCTGAAGGAGTTTGAGAAACGCTGAAGCTAGTATACATATCAGTGAAACGAGTCAGTGGCAACCTAGCCAAGGGAGGTGAAGCTGGTGCAGGTTACAGAGGGATATGCCAGGGGGCCACTTCTATAGAGAGGCTCTCTTTTCTTTTTTCACTTCTTTCATAGCACCAGCACAAGTGGAGTCAATGACTGCCACGAGCTCATTCATGAAATTTATCGAGCTAATCGGCCGGTTATGCTCAGTTATAGGAAGCTGTGGGATCATCATAACTTCATGCACTTCATAACTTCATAATTAAATGCGCCACGCATTTCACCAATTCATTTTTGAATGTTTCAAGCTTCACGACTTCTTATCGAGTTTCCTCTATTCAATGCAGTTCCAATTGACAATGAATTTCTGGAAATCAAATTGCTGAACTCGCTTTTCGGGACATGTCGACATGTTTTAATCTTAATATTTATCTTAAAATTTTTTAAGGAAATTAATATAATTGTGATTAAAATATCATTTAACAAGCAAGGTATAATATCTGATAATATAAACAATGCGACTTCCTCTAATATATTATTTAAATAAATCATCAGCTTTCATGGGTCTATTAGGAAATGACATATTAGGGGATACATTAATACATTTAAATATGTTACATTAATATATTAAATATATTAAATATGTATATTTAAATATGTTTAAATAAAAAGTATTAATCAAAGAAAAAAAGTTTAACCAAAGGATTATAATTAATATAAAATGTTAGGATAAAAAAAAATTTATATTATAATCGCGAATTGCTGATTTATGGTTTTATTTATAATCACGTATTTCAGATTTGAAAAATATATAATAGGAGATTTTATGCATTATAATTACAACAATGAAAAAATTAGTTTTAAAAATTTTTTAATTCTTATAATAAAATAATTGATAAAATGTACTTTCTTATTTCTTTTTAAATCTAATACTCGTAAATATTTAACTCATAAATATATTATATTATATATTATTATTTACATAGATGAAATAGATATTAATATTCTATTTAATAATTATTCATTCAATTATATTTTATTGTTAATCACAATTGTATATAACAATATAATTGATAGATTTTCAAATTTGGTTTTCTTTTGAAAACTTAATCTTAAATGACTTAAATAACTTAAATCTTAAATAAAAAAATTTCATTATATATTCTGTTTTTTTCATAAGAAATTATTTGGTGTCCATTTGTATATGTTGTATATTGTTGTCAAACTGTATATTTGTATATTGTATTTGTATATTTTATCTTCGAATTCTAAAAAAGCTGACCAGCTATTGTTATAAAACCATGTTACGATAAATGATTTCTTAAAATAAATGATTACATGTTTTAAGAGCTTTTTAGGTAAATTAGTTTTTTTCGAGCTAAAAGTTAAAAGTTATCTTCATTACGAAGATACTACAGTAAAAATGTTTAAAAAATTCACGCGCATTGTTGTGAGAGAAAATGATACAATGAATGGCCGATAACATGGGACTGCGCGCGTAAATAACAAAAATAAAATATATATTCCCATGGCGAAAATGAAAATCGACATTTTTATGAGAGAAAAATAGTCAAAGAGACTCTGGCGGAATCGTTCCAGGTTATCCGGGCTGAAAATTCGATTTAAAAATTCTGTATTTGTTGCTATTAACATCATATTAAAAGCTTAAAAGTTGTTATTACAATTTTATGTTATACAATATCTTGAATAGCTCATTTAATGCGTTCGAAATAATTAAATATTACATCATTTTTTTTTGATTTATGATTTATTTTATTTTGAAAAAATTCTTCAAAATGGAAATGAAATCAAATAATCAAAAAATCTGAATAGAACAAATGCAGTTTTTTAATTATAATTTTTTAATTATAATTTTTAATTTAATTTGATGATACAATAATAGATTAGACAAAATTAGAGATGTGCGAATGAAATATTATGTGAAATTATAAGTGATTATAAGTTGAGAATATTAATGGGATCGAATTAAATAAGAAATCAAATGTTTAATCAAAATGTTAAATATAGATATAGTATCGTAAATTTAAAATTTCTAACAACAAAAAATTATTAATGAATTTTATATTTTAAATTTATTTTTGAAAATTTAAACATGTACTGCAAAATTAAATGATAAATGAATCAAAATAAAAAGCTTTTTTGTTTCATGTTTCATGTAGAATATTTTATTAGAATATTTTTTGGTGAGCAATTAGTAATAACAATATTAATAAAAATGACAGTTCAATAATATTAAAAAATATTTTAAATACAAAAATATTGTTAATGATATTATAATTTATATCTATTAAGTAAAAAATAAAAACTTAATATTAGTAACACATTCCAATAACACATATTCGATATCAAATTCGATTTCTAAAAATTTATTAATTTTCATAAATTTTTTCCATTTTATCTATCCGTTGCTCATAAATACATTCTTTTACATTACAAGAGATTCGCACTAAAGTGCGCTTATATAAAACATAGAGAGAATTTGTTACGAATGATTTTAACACAATCAAATTTCTAACTTCAATCGCGATAAAGGAGTATACAGAGTATCACTCGTTGTTTGCCCCTGATCGAACAAGATCGAATTGTTCGAGAGAATACAAGAGATCGATCGCGAGACGAAACGAGGATCCCTAAACGTATGTGCACAAATACACATGCGCTCTTCGACAAATATAGCGAGTGAATTGCGTTCTCATGCGAAAAGCATACGACGTGGTGTGCAACTACGTCGATATATGCGCTGTTGCATTCGTAAAGAGTGTTGGTGCACCAATAGAACCGCCGACGCGACGCGGACGTCAACAAATGTGCGCGATATTCACATTGTTGGGAGTTCAATGCGCTCCGTTGACTTAGACGGAAGAGGAAGAGCAAGGGTCAGCTGGACGATATGGTAGAAAATGAAAGGGAAGAAAGGGCATAACATCCTTATGTATATGTGCATGTATGATATTACGAAAAAGATCGTTTGATAATCATGAATGTTAATTGTTAAATAATTAATATAATTTCGATTTTAATATTCGGAAATAATGTTGTATTGGAATTATTGGAATTGTATGTTGAATTTAAGAAATTAATTTGGTAGTAAATTGTTTTTTTGTTTTTGTCTTTTAATTAGAATAAAAAATTAAAATAAATAATAGAGTAAAAAAGTTAATTATAAATTACGAGAAATTTGTATATAGAAATAATGTGTCGAATATTCTGTTCTATATTAAAATAATTATAGAGATTGTTCATCAAAGAATCAACTTTAATATATTAATAGAGAAACGGAGATTAATTAATGTATAAATATTGTCACTTATGATTAAAATATATTTTTACTGTAATTGACTAATTATCACAACACATGTCTCTCTCTATATTTTTCCTTTTTTATATTTTTTAGACGATAAAAAAAATTATTATTATCTATAAATTACTATATTATTATCTTAAAATTATTATTATCTATAAAATACTATAAATTAATTGAATTTTTAGATGGTAAAGATTATTATTATCTATTATATTATCTATTATAAATTAGTTGGATTTATATTAATATTTTTCATAACATTTTTCCGAATATTATTGAAAAATAAAAATAATAAGATAATAAGTAATTTTGATTTTTTTAAATTTATATAAATCATTAACATGTAAAAAATTTATAGATAATAACAAAATGGAGTCGAGAATACTATAAAAATAATTTCAAATTTTGAAAAGGAATTCGAATATTCGATGAAGATAATTAT
This sequence comes from Apis dorsata, assembly GCF_000469605.1. NCBI lineage: Eukaryota > Metazoa > Arthropoda > Insecta > Hymenoptera > Apidae > Apis > Apis dorsata. Next base: position 58,148 of record NW_006264314.1, on the reverse strand, counting down.
TTTTGAATTTCATTTCAAACCTATGTATAATTATAATATTACAACATAGATTAATGCAAATTTAGAAAGTTCTTTCGATTACACGAGAAAGAAATATGATTGGAATATCACTTAATAAGGAAATAGTATTTTTATTAAACAACTCTGTGTTTGAGCTCGACTTTATAAACAGCACATAAAATTTTCCAAGGAGTACGTAGTGAGTTATATATATATGCGTCATTCCTCTCATAGGTTACTATGTCTATGTATTCAGAATACGAACGGATCCATCTACGCTACCGTAAAAATATTTCGAGGAAACGTGCAGTCACGTGCCAAGAACACTCTTGCATCTTTCGTATCAGATAGTGGGAAATAGTTTTGGGTTTTTTCCAAACCTTTTCTTTGCAGAAATTGATTTGGATCTTGTATAAAATGACAGAATTATATCAATTCTATTGTACTGCATTCTTTTTTCGACTTTAGAATTGGAAAAATTGACAATATTCCAATAAATTAATTTTAATATAATAATTTCAATAAATTTTCTTTAAAAAGTTTAGTAAATATGAAGAATAAATACGATAAGAGGAAAAAGGTGAATCTATCGATGCGTGACGCTCTCGTGAGTTTTAAACATTTTTAAATACGTTATAAAGTACAATATTTTGAATAACCTTTTTTCTATACATATTATATAATATATATATCAATCGATCTTAGTTTTTGAAATATTTGCAATGCAATGGTTGTTACCATTACATTGATATTTGGACATTCCATGAAAATCACCATATTTAATATTTATCCACCAATATCAAGATCCTTGATCTTTCCTTCGATCGGGAAAATGAGAAATTAAAATAAAAAAAATCCTTGTATAAAATTATAATATATATATATATAGATAGATATCAAGTGATGCACATTATGAGACATATTTTGAATGTTGACTGCTATAATATATAATATAATATATAACTGCTATAATATATATATAA
>NW_006264314.1:50809-56509 GCF_000469605.1 Apis dorsata | reverse complement strand
TAATAAAAAATTTTTAATATAAATAATAATTCAATTAACAAATATAAACAGAATTTATAATAATTTTATTTTATATAATAATTTTATTTTATTTTTATATATATGTATATATTCATTTAAAATTCAAATTTTAGTTTAGGGAAGACTAGAAGAGATTGAAATTAAAACTCCAAGAAAACATAAAACAAAAAATAATATAGTTATTTTCATTTTGACTAATTTAATGTTAAATTTATTATATTTTAAAATTTTATGTTTTATATTCAATATAGATTGCAATAGATTTTTCATCATTTATTTAAAGCTAATTGAAGTGAAATAATTAATGTGGGCTAATTATTATGGCATTAAGATAATTATTACTAAGAAAATAATCTTTTAATGAAATATGTCATTTTTTAATGAAATTAAAACATAATATAAATATATACAATAAATAAAAACAATTAATTTTATTAATAATACTTATCTTTTAAATTTTAGATCAACAAAAACATATAATTTTTAAAAGAAAATCAAAATAATATAATCATGAATATTAAATATAAAAACAATAATCTATTGATTAGACTATTTTATTATTAATAATAATTAATAATCTATTAAAAATAATTTAATAATAGTAATAATCTAATAATTATATAAATCATAATAAAATGAAAAAATATAAAGATATAAAATATAAAAAAATAAAATGACATTTATTATCAGAAAAAGCAAAGTTTAGAATTTCTAGATCGTTAAAATGATAAAAACAATTTATACATTTGCAATGAAGACAAATTCTTATGATAATATTATCCCTCGAGTCATAACTAACTTATATAATTTGTAGGAATAATTTATTTATTATTTTAACTCATTATATTTTCTATTATAATATTTTCTTTAAATATCATTTAATTCATAAATATAAAAATATTTTAAATAATATAAAAAATCAATATTAATAAATAATCAAAAAAGACTAAAAAATAGTAAACCGAAAAAAGTTTATTTATCTGGTATATATAATATTAGATAATTGTAAAATTTATGTAGACTTTCATAAATTCATTCTCGCAAATATCATTAATATGGATAACGAAAGTAATGATGCATTGATAACAATTGAAAACACGGCATCAACTATTTTTTAACAATAATCATCGAAATCATCGAAATATTTTATTCTCGGAATTTTTAGACCTTTATTTTATTAACATATTGAAAAAATGAAAAAATGATGAAAATTTGAGAATTAATATCATGCAGTATATAAGTAATATCAGTAAAAAAATTTATGTTTTACATGTACATAAATTTTTATTAAAATCAAAATTAATTGAATTTTTTTATTTTATATATAAAATATATAAAATATTTTGTAATTGAATATAAATATTTTTTTATTGTAGTTCAATATTTAAACAAAAAAAAAAGCTATTAAATAGTGTGAAAGCAATGTTGTGCAATCTTAGGCAAACGGAATCTAAGAGTTGACAACAGTTGGCTCGATTTCCACTATTTTATTTTTATCCTTTTGCGTTTGAATGTATTATTTCCGCTACATCGAGAAATTTTTCTACTGTGAAATTTAAGCTATAGGGGTTGCAGCTAAATTCGGCGGATTTAGCGTTGATTACGATGTTTATAGCATAACGTGGAATAATAAGCGAATAGCTCTAACCCCTCCCTTTTCCTCTACACCTACCATTAAATATGTGTATAATACACATGTGAATTAGGTGTTGCACAGCAAGTACAGAAAGCGTAACACGATTTATGGTAATTAAAATACGCAAGTCGTTTAAGAGGCTCTTTTGTTCATTACCATGATAACGAGGGTAATAATAGCAATAATCATAGCCGATGATTCTACGAACGTGTTTTTGCACCGGTTTGTGAGAAATCATGTGCATTATTACATTCGATCGGCTTCTAATGCAAATGTGTATATCTGATCTTACATATGTATATATGTATGATTGGAATATGGAAAAGATATAGTTTCATGAAATGTAGAATTGATTTCCAAGTTACATTATATAAATTAGATTAAAAGTGAAGAGATTTTGATTTCTATTTAAAAAGGGATGAATTTAAGAAAAAATGAACTGTAAGTTTAGAAAGAAAATACAGATTAAAATTTAATTGAAGTAAATATTAATATGCTCTAGAAATAAAAATGTATGTTACATTTTAAAAAAATTGGATTAATCACATATTTATCATTCATAAGTCACATAATTGAATATATAATTTCATAAACAATATTTGTCGAAACAAATTTCATAATTTTGACTCTAAGTCATAATATAATTGAATTTATCTTATAATATAAAGTTTAAGTGTCTTTATTTTATAATACAAATTAATACATAATAATAATATATATATATAATAATTTACATAATAATACATAATAATATACATAATAATTTATTTATCTCTATTTTAATATATTAAACTTATATTAACAATATATTAAACTTCAGTGATTTATAGCTAATAAAATATATTTTTTAGGAGAGAGATATTCAGAATGTCTATTTTATTTAAATATAATGAAATATTTTTCAAGAAAGAATATTTATTATAAAAAAAAATATTCTTACAAAAATTGCTTTATATAAAAGATATATATATTCAATATTAAATATATTTATACGGAATATTATATGCAATATTAATAATTTTTTTATAAATTGACGTATATCATATAAAAGTTAAAATTAATTTTTTAAATGAAACCATATAATTTTTATTATAGAAATCGATGCAGATCATTTCCAAAAAGAAAAAGTATTTATAAATATTTTTAAAAAATTAATAAATTCTAAAAATATTTATGTCGAAAAGCCTTTAATTTAAAAGATATTTCAATTTAAGATTTATAAAGATTATATAGATTTATTATATGAAAAATAAGAAGATAAGGAACATGAACAATAGAATATCGCTTCATGTATTCCTTGTACTTTAACATGAATTTTGAATTAAATTATTTCAAATTACAATATTTTTTAAACTAATAATATTTCAATATAAATAATTTAATATTCTTTTGTATGAAATAATGAGCTGCATTTCATATATATATATATGATAATGATTGTATATATTAAAAATTATATAATTCCATTTAAAAAATAAAAATCATTTTCATTTTTTAAATCATTTCATATGATTTCCACACATCCATCTATAAAAAAACAATTGATATTGTTTAATATATCTTTTTATTTTATTATATTAAACAATTTTTATGAACTTTTTTTTATAATATTCTTCTATTAGAATTATATTATTAGAAATATTTCATTGTATTTATAAAAAAGATATCTTATATAATAATAATTAATAATAATATCTTATATTTTATATTTAAAGCTTCTATAAGTTATCGAATTATATATTTGATATCCTCTTAGTAAGAAAAACAATATCATATTCATATAATTTTTATTATCCTAAAAATAATTAAAAATATTTAAATACTTTTATAAATCAATATATATATATACACATATGATATAATTATTTATGGAAATCGAATTGTTTCAAAAAGAATTATTAATTGTTTCTTGATTTTGATATCATTCACTAATTCTCTCTCGCCAAGGAGTTATCTTGTAATGAAGGATGACGATTACAATGCACGTCATTTGCAGCAAGTGGCAACATTGTTACATCGAAATGGATTGTAACGGAAATATGCAGGTCACGCGCCGATGCTAGATAACCATGTCATCGATTAAATTCTATAAATACAATTGTCGATCGACCACGATCACCCAAGTATTAACTGCAATGAAAAAAGTGACTTTGTTGGCGGTTCAACTAAAAATTGATTCAATTTCATTTCTCATAATGAAATACTTCTTTTTTCAAAAACATATAAATCAATTTAAAAATTTGTAATATATTCAATTGCTTTTTTTAAATTATTATATAAATATCATTATAGTACAACTTTATACGTGATAATTTAAATACGTATCATTCGAATTAATCATTTCTTTTAAATATCTATTTACTTTGATCCTTAAAATCTTCAATGAACTTCATTGAATTTTAATTATATTTTTGCATTTCATAATTAAATTTCATTTCAAAATAATTATAATCAAATATTTTAAAATTATTATACTTTCAAAATAAATCTTTAAAAGAAAACTATGCTCATTACTTCATTGGACAAGAACGTGCTCGAATATTGCTTTACGTTCGAAAAAATATGAAGTATTTCTTATTAAATAGATACAATAAATTTAAACAGATTTTTCATCCCATTTGTAAATTTCCCAATAAAAATTTATATATATATATAAATTGATATTATCTCTATCAATTCCTGAAATTTCTTTTACAAAATATTTAAATAATTGACAATATTTCATTAATCAATAAGTTATCAAAATATAAAAAATAAATATTTAATAAATAAATTAAATTAAAAATTAAATAAAATTAAAATTGTAGGATTATTTTAATCACAATCTATGATATACATTTTTGAAATAGTTATCAATAGTTTGTTAAAATGAATCTATTAAACAAGAATAATATTATAGATATTAATTTAAACAAGATTTTAATAAATATATATATGTATATGTAGAAGAAGAAAAGGCAAATATTTTTGTATGGTTGTGGAAAATATTACATAATTTTGGAAATAATAAAGCAGAATGTGGAATCACAGTTTACCATATATTTGTACATATAATGAGATAAAGATCGAGTAATGACATCATGAAAAAGTAAATATCGAAATCTATGAGTAATCGATTTCTTGAAAATATAAAATGAAAATTCTCTTAGCTAAATGGAAATAAGAATTTTTTTTTTTCTTTGAAAATTTTATCATATTCAATTCGACACGAAACATGCATGTTAATTCTCTTATATCAATTTAGCAATCGAATTCTTGCCATGCCAATTAAAAATAATTGAAAAATTTCAGCAATCTATCTCAGCGATCATCAAATAATTCCATACAATATCGATCTTGGATTCCAGTTGTCCGGTGATTAGCATCATAATATGCTGCGGCATGTGGCTCGTTCGATGACATTTTTAAAAAAATTTGTCCATTCTGAGTTCATTCGAGCAAATTTATAAATTCTCTTATATCAGAATATTCTAACAATTTTTTCATTATGTGCACATGATATATTTTAATGATTATAATTTAAAAAATGCATAATTTTTCAGACTTTTCATTGATATTAAAAATTCAATCTTTTTTATTTTTCCAAGAATGCGTTCCTGTGTTTATTAGTTTTAATATTATTACAAAATTATTAAGTTATAAATTGATCAGATCATTCTTTTAATTATTATATATATACGTATTAGATACAATAATCGAATGATTTAATGATCATAAAAAATCGCAGTCAATTTTCTTTTTTTCGATTTTGATAAGCTCTTTCAATTTATACATAATATTTGACACGTAAATGTAGATAATGATTTTGCTTATCGAATAGAGAAATCAACATCGATTTATTTAACTTAAATCATTAACTTTATATAAATGAATATATATTCTAACTAATATTTCTAAACTTAAAATTTATATTTTTTGGATTCTATTAGAATAATTCTGATCACAAATTATTAGATAAAATAAAAATAATAATAATAATTTTTGTCTCAAAATAAAATTTAATTGAAATTTCATTGCAATCTATGAAGAAATAAATTATCCAT
>NW_006264314.1:45993-50658 GCF_000469605.1 Apis dorsata | reverse complement strand
ATTTATATATTTTATTATATATTTTTATTATATATATTATATATATTATTTATATTTATTATATATTTTATTATATATATTATATATTTATTATATATTTTTAAATAATTATATTTAAATAAATAATAATAATAATATTAATAATAATAAATTTAAATAAAATCATAAACGTTTTAAAATAATATAAGTAATAATAATATAAGTAATAATTTTAAACATTTTTATTTGTATTTTTACCAAGAATCGATTCTTGGAAAACAATCGATTCTCGAAAACAGGAAAAATGTAAATGAAAAGCAGCCATGAAATGAAATGCTCTGATAAGTATCTATAAAATCGCCTAGAATTCGGTGGTTAAACATCAGATAAAATAGAAGCCTAACCGAATTCAGCAATTTAAGAAGATTCAAAATTACATGAGAAAATAAGATAACAAGTGAGCACGTGCCATCTGCCATCAGGTTCTCTTTCTTTTCTCTTTTTTTTCAATCTTCTATCTTCCAACGAACGACAACGTGGCTACCATCTGCTTTTGCAGATGTTTCATCTACTTGACGCCCCCTAGTCTCTGAGAAAAACGTTTGGTTTTGTGATATCCTACGAGGGATCTCTTTCTCGTATGTCTATTTTTAGAAAAAAAAAACTGGCTCTGGATGAGACAATAAATAGAATTAACTAAATAAATCTCATTCGCGAAGTTCATTGCGAAAGGAGAATTTAACCTTTCTCTTAATGATTGTCGAGAAAGAGATTCATCTTGCGTGGAAATTTAGGGAAATGGATCTTATTTTTATCGTATCTTATTTTGGAAAATTGACCTTTGTTTATTTTTTACTTATTTTTGTATTTATTCTGGAAAATTGATTTTTTAGTTGAAATCTAATTATTCAATATAATAAGAAAGCATAAAAAAGTTTATTAAATCATTACATAGGATGATATTTTAGATTTTCACAATCATTTATTCAATTATATATCAAAATATATTTGATATTAAATGATTGTGAATATCATTATTAATAACTCATGTCATCATACCTTGAAAAAAAAGATATTCAAAATAATTTTATATGGAATATGATCATTAATCGATTCGATTTATATTTGTGATACAATAATTGAATACTGATTCACTATCTACTGGATCATTCTCTTCAAACTTGTAAGTTAAAATCTTGATGATAATTTCGTGTCATTCATGCAAATTGAATATTAACCATATAATATATTTATAATATATTTATAAACTACGAATGAAAGATTCAGAATCAATAAATCAATCAATAAAACAATAAATATTAAAAATATGATTGAAGTTTTCAAAAATTAATATAAAAATTTATTAATAAATTTTTTAAATTTATTAAACAAAAGAATCTATTTTTTTATATACATATAAAAAATAAAGATGAAATAATTAATTTATTAACTGTAAATTTCAATAATAAAGAAATTTTTGAACTAAATAAGTTATTTTTTGAAATTGTTTTTTGAACCTTTCAAATAATATTCATATAACATATATAACTTTCAAATGATTATTAAAAATAAAATTTTTATGATCATTTTTCTTCAAATGAATTTTAGCAATGACTTATAATCTCTATACTTTTCATGTGATCTTTAAATGATCATTTTGTTTTAAGTAACTTTGAATAAATGATTTATAATTTTTATAATCTTTATGTGATTTCCAAATGATTTTCAAAGGAATGTGAGTATAGCATAAAGTATTTAAATACATAATATTTTTGTTTTTGAAAAATTGAAATACTAAAAATTGCTATAAATAACTTATTATTGAATAATGATTGTTGCGAGACGATGTTATTGCCAAAAAAGATCTAGAATTTAATAAAATTTTAAGGTTTAAATTTTAAATGATCCAATAAAATTATAATATTCGATCAGTTGGAGCGATAATAAAGGAAGTATAGGATATAAAGCTCACGCAAAGAGTGTTTTGCTGCAAACAGATAACATTTGCGCCGGTGAACCAGTAAACGTTTTATCAGTACGTGGACATATGACCAAGTGAATCACCGCAACAATTGCGCGCGCTAAATACTCTGCGTTTATAATTGCAATTTCAGAAAGGATATCTACCACGCGCTATTCTCGTTATTGTTTCTATACCGTTGTTGACAATTGACTGTAGTTCTATTATTATTTAATTATATTATGGTATTTGAAATTCACTGCATTTGATTAGTGATATTTTAAATGAGATAAAATATCAAATTTGAATTTATCTGTTAATTATTCAAATAAAAATATTGACATAGATAATCAATGTCAGTTTCAAAATTTAAATTGCAAAATAAATGATTTTTTTACAAAATTCTATTTTATAAATAATAAAACTAATTATCAATGAAATAAGATTTCTTTATAGAGATTTCTCTATAAATCAGCTAAAAAATAATGCAATAGAAACTCGATAATGTAATGTAATGATATAATTATCCCAGTCAAGAAAGAATTAAAAAAAAAAAATCTCAAAATTATAAAATATTCAAAAAATTCGAAAAGTTTAAGCGATTAAATATTTATGTTAAGAAAGATCGAAATATTATAAAATAATATATTATGAAATTCTTGCTATGTTAAAATATTATTATATATTATTATAATTTAAGTATGATTAAAAATTTTGAGAAAGATTGAAAATATCTTTAATATATTACGAATATTAAAATATTATCTGCTAGATAAAGATAGTTTCATAAATTCATTTTGTTCAAATTATTTGAAACAAATAATTGTATTATTCTTACATTTGTTTCATTGGACATTTAACCAAATTTCTTCAACAATAATCTTTGTCTTCCAATTTTTCATAATTCTACCTTAATTACACATTAGCTATTTTTATTAATTGTCCCATATATATATATAATCCATTATATACATGAAAATATTAAAATAATTATAAAATATTAAAACGATATCCTAAATAGTAATTATGAGATAAATAATAAATAATTATTAAAATAAAAATTATTGCTAGATATAATATACATATAATACTTGATATAAATAATATATTATACAAATTAATTCAGTATACATAAAAATTAATTCAGTATTGGATATTCTCTTATAAATGTTACTAAAGCCAAATAATAATAGATTCAAATATTTTTGTAACTTATTTTCAATGAATATAATTTTTTTTTTATAATTTTTATAAATAATTCAATATATACATACATGATCTTGATATTTTAAAAATAATTATAAAATTATCTTCAAATGTTAAGTTTTACACATGTAACATTTCTATTTTTTGGTATTTCATCGAATGTTTTCATATATATGTATATATTTAGAATGAGAACATAAACATAAATAACCACTTCTTTTTTCCTTTTTTTTTTAAAAACTTTAACGCGAAATGAAAGAAACACCAGTTAAAAACAAATTCACACTGATGGAATGAAGAGGATAAAATGCGTAAAGAAGGAAGTTTCGACGAAGAATTCAACTCTAGTTGGCATATACTTGCCAATAACGACGCGGCGCGAAATTTTGGTTTGCGTTAAAGAGAGTGTTAAGATATTAAATCCTAGAGCTTCGACTTCGGGTTTCTAACTAATTATGGAGTTCGCTGCTGCAACCTTACTTTTCCTCCCTCCTTCTTCCATTTTACGCCCGTTGCAAGACCTATCCCATCATCTCTATTCTGTCGGGCTGGCAATTGATTTAAGACTTCACTCACAGCTGTGTGGATGCAAAATTGCACTGGAGAAATTTCTCTTACTTTGCTTACCTTACAAAACTCTTTAGAGCTCTGGACTTTTGTAGAAGAGGCGATTTCCAAGGAGAGAGCTGACTTTTCTCTTCGTTTTAGTCTATGCACGAGCAAGAAGATATCGAGCGATTGTAGTGATGCGTTCTTACCTGAAATCAGAGAATGAAGTTAGTTATAATGTGAACAAGAAGAACAAGAAGAAGTAGTTGAAGAATTTAATATCTGTGCCTAGAATCAGAAGATATTATGTTTGCTCTCTTTTATAAATAATTTATAATATAATAATTTTATAAATAATTTTTAAATAAAAAAATTTTTGTTTCTGATCTAAATTTTTTTACTCTTTATAATGGCAAGAAATATTAAACGTTTGATAAAAATGATATTGAGTCAAATGATGTAATTAATAATTGCTATTTTCAAGATTAAATATAGTCTAAATTTTTCATTGTTTAATTTATATCTATAAATGTAAGAAAATAAATACAATTTGAAATATCAAATATATCTAGTTTAAATGAACTGAAAATACTAAATTGAAATTAAATAAAAATTAAATAAAAAAAAAAAAATCAATATTAAAATAAAACATGTTATCAAATTTTTTTAAATTGAAATTAAATTCATTTTCAATGTCAGATAATATTAAGTTTAATTTTTTTTTTAATAATAATATCAACTATCTATTCTACTTATTTTCCAAATAACTAAACGGCAAATATTATATCCTCCTTGAAAAACATATAAATATTATATGTACACATGTTATAAAATTATATCTATAAAATTATATATATATATAAAATTATTATCGTAATTCTATATTTATATATGGATATTGATTCAAATAACTTACCAGAAAATTGATTTTGATCTTGAAAATTTAAAGTCAAATATTGAAAATTTTTTTT
>NW_006264314.1:43892-45667 GCF_000469605.1 Apis dorsata | reverse complement strand
GTCATATTTTATTCATTACAAGAATCAATATTGCAAAAGAAAAGATTCGTGATTCGAAAATGAATCATTTTTTCGAAAAATGATATCAAATTCAAATAATTTTCATTATTATTTTTAATTAATACATAAAATATTATATTTTAAAAATATTATATATATATTTTATGTATATATTATATTAATATTATATATATTTATCATTTTAAAAGATAAAAAATCGTAAATCTTTTTTGTATAATAATTCGTTTCATTACATCAAACTACATCATTTCTTACATCAAACTATGTTATAGTTATATAAACAAATTAATGAAAAAACACGATAATTTTTTCTTCCTTTTTTCTGTATGCCTAATACGAAATCAGATATAAAATAAAATACAGCAATATAAATCCTTAATCATTTTGTTGTAAATCCTAATTTATTTTGTAAATAAAATAATATATTAAAATTATTAAACTTTGTTATTATTTTCCGAGATAATTCATTTCTGGACTATAATTTTTCATATTTAATAGAATAAGATATAATAAAGAAAAAAAAAAGTTTTTTTATGAATTAAATTTTCAAGCTCAAAATCAAATTATTTAAATCAATATTTATCGAGAATGATGATTTTGATATAATTTTGTAATATTTTGTACCTTTATTAGTTTTAAAGTTAAAAAGTTTCCGCAGTTGAAGATTTAATCTTCACTTTATAAAAAATTAAAAAATATAATTTATGCCAATCCAATTTTAAAATACAAATATTTTGTATGATAATTTTTCTTATGATTACTTTTCAAATTGTACGAATGACAATGAACAAAATATGATATGTTTTAAGTATAAAAAAAAACAAATAAAATACAATAAGTTATAACAGATTTGTTATTGTTATTTTGAAATATATAAATATATTTTTTTAGTAAATTAAAAATGTCTCTGAAGTTTCTACAACATCTATGAATCATGAGTCACGTAATTTAACGCAATGTTTTACCGTCTTTAATTTACAAGTCAATCGTTGATATATGTTATGTGATTATGTGCCAACTTATAAAATCATTTCCATGAAATTCATTTTACGATTACTTTGCGTTAATTACTCTAAAACGGTATATTCGCGAATTTAAATCTTTTTTGTTTGTTCGATGATTTTTTTCATTATGTAATGCCTATTATAGTTAAAAAAAGTAAAAACTAATCATTTTCGATATATGTATAATCAGTCATAGTTTTCATATAAGAAAATTATGATTTTAATAAAAGTTTGTATATATAGAAAAATAAATCTTTTTTCGAAACGAGATTTTAAAAAAAATTTGAGGAAAATTCTTAAGATTCTTATGAAAAAATGATATCTAATTAAACATAATTATTCATTATCAAAATCGTACAAGATTTTTAATTATAAAAAAAAATTAAATATTATATTATAATATAACGGTAATTTCATTTTAATACATCTTTATAATTTCATGAAATTTATAACAAATTTGCAAATGTAATATTTTAAGAAATACAAACTATTGATATAAATATAATGAATATAATTATAATGAGTTATATGTATATATATATTTTTTTTTTAAATATCTTTTATTATATTTTTCAATGTATTAAATCAATTTTCAAATTTTCGTAATTTTTCATCTCTCAAATAGTTTAATTTAAGAAATATTTTTTATAATAATATATATACAATATATATTCAATAGAATTACAATATAGTACAAAATCTAAATATTTAATGATTGAAAATTTTCTTTCATTTTTCACCATTACATTA
>NW_006264314.1:42739-43864 GCF_000469605.1 Apis dorsata | reverse complement strand
TTAAAAAAAAAAAAAAAAAAACGAAAAAGATATTGAAGTTTTAAGTGATTTTACTCCTTTGAATTGAGATTCGTCTTAATAAAGTTGCTTCATGTATGTTCTATTCATTATGTTTTACATGCTTACAATGTTTCATGTATAACAGAATTATTCTTAGTTTTGATTATATAATTTATATATAAAAATTTTATTGATTATATATTTAATTTCATTTACGATATATAATTTTTGTGATTGATTTCATACACATGTATATAACGAATAGCTCTATAATAATAAACTCGATATCGAAGCATACGATTTAATTAATTTCTAACGTATCTTATAAAGACAGATATTCGAATTAAAATAAATATGATTAATAGCATTGAAGAAAACATGGAAATGATAATAATGATAATGAACAAGGAAGTAATAATCGAGTGTCTTTTAAGAGAAGAGTTTAAATGAACATGTCAACATTCTTCTGCTTCAAATCACGTTAATTGTTAATTTGTTATGAAATTGCATTACAAAAATAAAAAAAAAAAGAAGTAGTGAATTCATAAGTTAAAACTTTCTTTTAAATTTTATGTTTATGAAAATAATAAAATTCTAATCGTGGAATATTTACATGATGATTTATTAGATAATTCAAATTGTCTAAGAACGATAATAATAGAGTACTTGTTAATTTACAAAAATTGCAATTTTTTTTCAATATATACTCAATATATTATTACATTTTGTTACATCTATAACATTAAAAAAGGAGAATTTAGCAAATAATTAAAAAATAAACTGCAATATTTAGTAATTTAAAATTTAAAAAATAATTTTATTTTTAACTTTAACTTTTAACTTTAACTTTCAATTTTATTTATGTTTATTAAGTATAGATATTTCAATATAACATAACATTTAATAAAAACTATAATACTTTTATTTAATTTTGATGCAAAAACAAAAAACATTTATTACATTTAGATTTTTTTTATATAAATTCAAAATACTAAACTAATATTAAATAAGTAATTGATAAATAAAATAAAATACTGTTTAAAAAATCAATCATGTACTTTGTAAAAAAATTTTATATTATACAATATAATTATTGAATGTATAATTAATAATTAATAAAGACAA
>NW_006264314.1:35732-42651 GCF_000469605.1 Apis dorsata | reverse complement strand
TATATATATATATTATATATATATATTATAATATTATTTTTACAAAATTTATACGAAATTTTTTAATAAAATAAAAGTATTATAATATGATATATATCTTATATATAAATGTCTCGAATTAATATAACTAATTAAATATATTTAATTATTTTTTATCTTAATAAGAGTCTTAATAAGAGTCATCTATACTAATTCTCAATAGAATTAAAAGAATGTATCAAATTTCTCAATACTTTTTTAGCAAAAAAATATACACAAGATGTACTTTATCCAATTTCAATGATCCAATTAATGGGCGTCTTAACGATTCCAAACTATTACATAACGAGCGTAAACATCGTTTCTGGGAACGCGTGTATTACGAGGTTTGTGTAGGTCAGTGAAAGGTGCACATCTTTCTTCGAAGTGAATCGAAGATTCACCGCTTGTTCCGCCGCTTATTCTATCAAGAAACAGAGCAAGAAAAAGAAAGAAAATATAAGATAAATTTAATATTCATGAATAGATACTTTGTTAAATATTTGTAATTCCCAAGAACGATCACTGCAAGCTCAATGCACGCTGTTTTTTTTATCAATTACGCGTACTTTCGCCCATAATTTCTGAAAAAAGTAATATGAAATAATACGATTCGTGATTATGATTTCTTTTTCTTCTGCGTTTCGTTTTTCGCAAATTGCGCCCTCTATTTTATTATTAGAATTCGAAGTTTTATTAAACACTTTCAGGGATAGAATTTATTTAAAACTTAAATGTAACACATAAGTGTGCATGCGCAGAGAAAAACAGACATATTTTTGTGTCAAGTCTTATATTACAAGACTTGTTCAGGAAAATAGTATTTGATCCCAAATGAAGGAGTAAAAAACTTTAAGAACTGAGCTTTTATTGTTTATCTTAATTATGATGGTAATTCAGGTAAAACACGATTTCTATAATATATAATATAAAATATGACGTTTAAAAGGTTTAATTATACAATGAAAGAAAGAAATAATTTGAATTTGATCCAGATTTTTTCGTTTAAATTTTTGATCTTATTTGAATTGTTTTATAAAATTTATATTTTTAAATTAGGGAAATATATTGTGATTAAATTTGTTGAAATTAAGATTTATTTAGATTTATTTATATTTATTTTTAACAAAAGAGTTTTTTAGAATATATTCATTAGAATGATTCTTTCAATAAATAAATCTTAATATTATATTAATCTATATAATATATATAATTGATTAATTTATATATTTATATAAATTTATATATATTTATATAGTTCTTATTTATTTTAAGATTCTTATACATAATTTAGAATTTATCATGAAGTTTATGACAATGACATATATAATTATAAATATCATGTAATCAATTTTGCAAAACATTTGATAATATTATCTGTATAATATCCATTATTAATATTAAATTTAATATTCAAGAATAGATACTTTGTTAAATATTTGTGATTCCCAAGAACGATCTGTAAGCTCAATGCACGCTGTTTTTTTATCAATTACGCGTACCTTCGGCCAATGACGGATCGGTTGCGTCGATGCTATAAATATTAATTCTATAATTGGCCTACAAAGTAATTTACTCGGCTCGTAAAAGCATACCATCGTTATTTATATCGTCGCATACAACGTGCTAACGTGGAATTTATTTGCGTGGGTTACGCACGGCTGGAAAAACCAAGCCTATTATATTACTGATATAAAAAGTTGCGATTGATTTTCGCAAACAATATAGTTTTTATGTCCTTATGAATTGTTTTTATATAGATCTAATTCCATTAGATAGAGTAGGCTTTTTGACAAAAAGATAAAAAAAAAAAACGGCCATAAAAATCATAAATTATTAATCATTTACTAATATCTTTCGGAGAATTTTATTGTTTATTTTTATTAGTTGTATAATATTACAACACTAAAGCGCAAAAAAAAAAAGAGAGATTGAAAGAAAAAAAAGGATGAGAACATTTCATTCTGAAAATCAAAAAACCTTCAAATTGAATTATATTAAATTAATTCAAATAGACTTAGTAAGACTATTTGGTATTTATGATGCAAATTTGAAAATAAAATTCTTGAGAATTTTTAGAAGTATTTTTTGCAAGAAAACTTGAAAACATAAATTGAGAGTAAAATTGAAAGTAAAAAATTAAAATAAAATATCTGTTAGAGATATATGTATACAATTCTAATGTATTTATATTATGTTTATATTATATTAATGTTCTTTAGACATCAAAATAATAAAAATCAGAGTAGCGTTATTCAAAGATCTAAAAGTTTTCTTAATCATGTTTCACACAGAAAAATTCATATTATAATAGTTAGATCAATTAATAATATAGTTATGTCTTAGTGAAAAATGCAGATATGATAATATATGAAATTAATATATATTATCATTTTCTTTATACTGCACCAAGAAAATCATCAAATATTTATTTTTATAAATATAGAAACATACATTAGTGTTTTCTTGCATCGTGATCACAGATCAGGATTTAAAGTAGTTAATTTGCAAAGCAGGGTTTATATATATTACGTATTTTGCTTCAATGTGTCATGAATAGATAAGATTATCGGCCTCCTTTTTTGTTTTTCAGAAATTTATTTAGATATTAGTTATTAGTAATTTTGTTTCTAAAAAGTAATGCTAATATAATTAACTTGAAAAATTCTAGTCAAGATGCAAGATAGAATTATAATTAAACTCATCATTTTTTTGGAAAAATCATATTTTTTATCTTGAAAGGGAAAAGGGTTTTATTTTATAAAAAAAGATATCATTAAATATAGAATGAAAAATTTATTGCAAATTATTATATTGACTTGCTAAATGTAATGATTTTGGTATATATTATATATATATATATATAAACCTACATGTTTCATCTTAACTATTTGCATTAAAACTTGCGTTAAATTTTAATTGTTTTAATCGAAGTCAATGATATTAAGAGAGAGAGAAAAAAAAAAAAATACTCATTGAAACGATTTAAAAAAAAGATTTTCCGATACAACAAAAATTCGATTCTATCCAACAAGTTCATAAAATTAATGAAATATCGTTCTTCGATTTTAAAATTTTTTTAAGTTCCATGCACTGTTTGGTTCATATATTCTCGCAGTTTTTTGACTCTCAAGAAGGACTCTTTATGTTCTAGATATCTAATCGTTCAGAAACTGAATTTAATTCTGACTCTTTAAGGAGGAACTCAAGAAAAGTAAAAAAAAAAAAAAAGAGAAAATGTAAAAATTACTCGATAAATTTTTTTCGTTGGATCATTCCATATACTCGTTTCGATTCTCGACATATCAATCATTCACGCTATTTGGTTGTCAAAGTTTGTCGAAAAATACTGATGACCCAACAAAATTGCGAAGAAAAAAGATGAGAACCCGAGATTCGTGCAAATGATTTTATCTGGTTCGATTGAACATTTTGTTGCATTAAATAATCCTTTTTTTTATTCAGTTATTATTAATATAATAGTATTAACTTATGATTTTTAATTTAAACTGTATTTAAACTATAATAATTTAAAATACTGTATTTTATATACAATTTTTTTATATTTTTATTTTTGTTATATACATATATTTTTTTAATATAGATATAATATAATATAATAATATATATTTTAATAATAAATGCAAAATATATTTGCATATATTTACATACTACTTCATTAAGACTAATTAAATTTTGTATTATATTTTGTAGTATTTTCGTAAATAAATCAATTAGATAATATGAAAATAAAATGTAAGAAAAAGCTTTATTGGAAAATATATTACAATATTTTTGTAACTATTTTTTTTTAAATTTATAGATTGTATATTTATGTATTACTATTTTTTTTACTATTTTTCTTTTCATTTTTTCATTTAATCCTTTATAGCGACAATAGTTTAAAATTGTTAAATCAAATGTTTATATATTTATATTTTTTAAGTTTTGTTTTATTTAATTATTATATCTTATATAGAATATAATAATATTATATTATTTTAACATACTATCACATATTTATGTATATTATTTATAACGATAATATTAGCTTCCAGATTTTAAATTAAAAACTATAATTTTACAACTTATGACTTTATAAATTTTTTTTCATAAGCAAAACAAAAATTGTATTTACATTAATATTAATAAGATAAAATTTGAATATATTCATCGCTAATGATCTAGATATTGAAATCTTTAAAAAAACAAAAAGAGTAAAAATTTATTTTATAAAATTTAAAATGCAAATATTAGATGAAACTCTTAACATCTAAAAGGTATCTAAAAATCTCAATATTTTATCAAAACATTACAATATTCATCGATTATTTCACACTTTTCAAATTTTAAAAAAAGATTTAATCTTCTCCGCGAGAGAGACGATTTAATTACAATGAGATATCAAAAATTCCTTTCAAATTGAGATAAGAGAAACAAAAAAAAAAAAAAAAAAATTATATCAAAAAAAAAAAGATCAATTGCTGTTAGAATTGAATAGTTTCACTATGTATTGGAACTCATTTTTTGTTCTACAGTGCAATATTTTAAATATATAAGCATTTAAAATACAAATTATAATTTTTAAATTAATTATTTTTCGACCTACATCACATCATATTTTTTTTAAATATAATCCATTAATGTATAAAAAATACATAATTTTATTTTTAAATATTTTTATATATATAGTTATAATATATAGTTATAATATNATATTCCTTAACAAATAATAAATTTTTGTCAGTTTTCACATTGTAATTTATTATTAATCGACTTTCAATTATCTTATATTCGAAAAGTTTTAGAAGAAATAATTGAAAAATTATGTACATATATATGAACGTAATTAGAATAATATGTAAAAAATTTGTATCTATCTAATCTATTTTATTTTATTTATTTATTTATTATATATTTTTTGTATATTTCTTTATAAAATAAAATAAATATATTTTATATATGAATGAAACATAAATATATAATAGAAAATAACAATCTATAACTTATGCGAAACATCTGGGCATTGAACATCTTAATACTGATTAACTTTTCTTCGTTTCCGGCAATAAATTTAAATTTAATTAATATAAAATTTTATGTTCAAATTAATATATAAAAAAAATTAGAAATGTACTTTTTAATATTTCCTCTTTAAATCAAAATTCATTCAAAATTCATATTGATTCTTTCAAATATTGATACATATATATATATATCAATATATATATAAAAAAAATGGATTATTTATTGGTATTGCATTAAAATTGTTCATTAAAATTCAAAAATATCATAATATTTAATTTAATTTATAAAAATTATTTTAAACAAACAAATAGCATATGTTTAAAAAAATAGTTCGAAATTTATATTAAAATTTTAATTTAAATCATCATCAATTTTTAATCCAAATCTAAATTGTAAATATGTATTAAAGCTTATTTAACAATATGTTGCAATAAATGAATTTGCGAAGTCCGGATTTTTTATTTTTATTTATTAAACAAAACATTGTTCCGTTATATATTCCGTAATCCAATTCTAATGTCTCGGTTTATCAATTCATTTCTTTTCTGAATTATCTTAATCTAATCGAAACTGGTACTTGCATGTGCCTAAGTAGCTACACCAATCTAGAAGCTTTTTATATGCACGACTCTTATACACTCTTATACGCCTGATACATGCTCTGTCGCGTGCACACGTGCAATATATAATAGGTATATATAACGCGTACACGCGACAGTTCTTTACTGCAGCAAAATCAATATAAATAATTCTTTATATTCTTTCAAGTTTTCCTTTAAATATTTTTAGCATATTGTTTATGAGAAAAGCATCGTGTGTTCGAGGCACTCATTTCGGAAGCTTGGTAATGCAGAAAAAACTAAGATTCTCGAAAATTGCAGTTATTATGTAATTCTCTGTAAATGGATAGTTGTATCTTCTTATATATATTTATTGGCATTTAAATTTATTATAACATAATTATGATATTTATATTTATATTTATATATAATTTATATTTATAATAGCCAAAAATTAATATTCTTTAGAATATGAATATATTTTACAATAAAAATTTCGAAAAAGTTTTTGGAAAATATATCCATAAATGAACATTACGTTAATAATATTGTTCGATATATAGAATAATAAAATGTATGTGAAATGTGAGCAATTGTATATACTACAATATAATAACATTAAAACACATAAAATATATTCAAAATCAGAAACTAAAAATCAAACAACATTTATTTCAATGAATTCATTTCATTTCATTTCAATGAATTTTCAGATCGGATTTATATTCTTTTTTACAATGTTTTTTTAATGTTATGTTACAATGTTCGTTTTTACAATATTTTGATTTTCATACACCTTTAGTTATATTTATTTATAATGCTTATATTACTTATGATTTATTAACATTTTTCATTTAATATAAAGATATATTCTCATTAATATTTTACAATAACTACAGTAAGTTCATTTGAAATAATTTATCATTAATATAAATAAATTATTAGTATATTTTTTTAATATAAAATATAAAAAATTATCTAATATATAAGAAAATATAATTTAATTTTGTCAAATTTTTTGACGGTTTATTTAAGTTTATTTTTTAAATTAAGATCGTATAATTTTTCATTTTCAATCTAGCCTGCTTTTTAATTAAATTATCATTATATGTATTAATTTATTTTTAATTATTATTTAAATATTTTAGAGTAAAAAGTAAAAAATTTAAATTTTAATTGGAAAAGTATCTTTTGTTTGTATATTTCTTTTACAAAATTTTTAACTATACATAAATGTTTTTATTACTATATTTTTTACTATATATAATATGAAATCAAGAAACAAAAAATCATAATTAATAAAAAAAAATTAA
>NW_006264314.1:33881-35444 GCF_000469605.1 Apis dorsata | reverse complement strand
TGAATTATTATATATATTATATAATATAATATATAATAAAAAAGAACAAATTTTTAAGTTTATTTTGAAATATCAATTAATTTTTGTATATCAGTATACATATCAATAATGTCAGAAATTATAAAATTAAATTAAAATTATTTTTTAGAATTATTCCTTCATATTTATAAATTCTCTTCTATGAACTATATAGTTTCATCAACATCAAGATTCTAAATTGAAATATGAATCTATAGCTTTAACATCTTAAGGTAGAAATTTCATAATTTTGTCATTTTATGATATTGTTTTATGATTTAATGCTGTTATATACTAGTCTTTTTATGAGACTTAACAAGGACTAAGCCATTTAATAATCTGTGAGACTTAATTGATTACAAAAGAGCCACATCAAAAATCATTCTTCAATTAGGAAAACTTTAGATATCATGTCAGCAACTTTTACGATTCGAAACTTGACCGTCGCATCACATCGCTTTAACAGCATCTTAGTCATAAATTGGCTGATGAACGATGTAGAATATGAATTACTTTAATATCATCATTTAATATTTATTATTCATTGAATTGCACATTATTTGGTTGAAATTTTAATAATATTTTAATAAGGAAATATTAAAAACTATTGTAAGAACATAAATATAATATACAAATTGCTTCAAAAAATTAAATGATAATTTTTTTTAATTTTTTCTTTGTTAATTCTTATCTTGTTATGACCACTGCAAGAAAAGAATTCTTATGGTAATGAATAAAATAATATGAATCATTTATCTAGAAAATATATTAACATATCGTCAATGTTCAATCGATTATCAATAATGAATAATGATTAATAAGATAAGTATGACATAAACTCTAGTATGATCAAATCAATTAACAATCAAAAAATATAATTTTTCTATTGTTAGATTTGAAATCAATTTTAATTAATTTCATTTTTATAACAATATTTTTATAATAATTGTAATTTATAATAATAAATTTAACTTGAAAATATATAAAAACAAATTAATCATAATTTCTAATTCTTAAAGTTTGATTTGGCAAATATATTTAATTAAAATTGTGTCTTAAAATTTATCAAATTTTTCACATTTTAAACTTTACAGTAATGAAGAGGACTAACTATTAACTATATTCTCCTACATTACACATAAAAAAAAAAAAATATAAAACAGTTTTTTTCTTCCAAATATTAATGTATTCGTGAGATTCTTTTAAATTTGAAGATCAAATATAAAAAACATAAAAATGTCGATTGATTAACTTATTTATGAAGTTAGAAATAATTTAAGTTTGCATTAAATGAAGTAAGCTGAAAATAATGCGATGATAATATAATAGAAAGACAGAGCGATCTTATTCTATTTTTGTTTCGCTTCTAATGTAAACTTCAATTGGTTATAATTTAACAAATAAATTTTAAGTAATATTATTATATATAAATTTCATTTTGGTATTCATTTTGGTTAGAATGACTTTCTAAAAGCTTCTATATAATATAACATCTGTATATATTATAAAATTTTATATATGTATTAGATATTAGATATTATTAAG